>NW_012116154.1:10534907-10556462 GCF_000951035.1 Colobus angolensis palliatus | reverse complement strand
TCCAGCCTGGGAGACAGAGTGAGGCTCCGTCTCAAAAAAAAAAAAAAAATTATTCTACTGCTATGAATTTCACCTACTCGCATGGAAAACTAAAACAGTATTTTTCTAACTGAATCTCATTATATACACTCAATTGTGACTTTCACTTATTTAAAAATTTCAGTTTAGGTTTTCTCAGTCCATTCAAGTTTCTCCCTTTTCACCTGCTCTTTTTTCCTCATTGTGATCCAAACACATGGTGGTGAAATAGGAGGAAGTAAGAAGAATCAATAGACAAAACTGGAAGAGGGAACTCTAATATTCTTTTTATTTAAAATGAATTTTGGTTTGAGAAACCCTCTGTTCTGAACTCTTCAGGCTTTATTTCCACAGCACCCACTGCTGTGTTATCACTGTCTCACTCATAGTCTCCCCAACATTCATGACATTGACTTTGTTTTCAGAATGCAAACAGGTTGTTTTAGAGACAATCCATCAGGCCATTGAGGTTTTTATTTCTCTTCATCTGACACAAAAACACTCTTGTGCCACTGGCTTACCCTCAGACTTCCTTGATTATTTTAGAGACATGTGACATTATGTAATAATCCATTATACCCACAGGATCGTTAGTTGTTGCGCAGGGGTCAGGGGGAGGTATCTCAGATATTTTCAGAACACATTTTTTTTTCTCTCCATTGTAACTTGTTTATTTATGTACTAGGGGAAAGCAGAAACCTTCATTTTTGATGCTGTGATCTTTTTTGTTCTTCCCTTTTCTATGTATTCTTTCTAGGGAAATGCCTAGATTATTCTAGATTATTTCCTTTTGGTTGAAAATCTGCTCTTCTGTAATCAACATATCCCTCCCCCACACCCAACACAAAATACACACACAAGCGCGCACACACACACACACATGCACAAATACACATCAGTTTCTTCAAAGTGTAAACTATTCTCTGATCCACCATATTCTTATTCTTTTGGATTAAAACAAAACAAAACAAAAAAATCTTTTTCGTTCTCAAAATCTTAGTGCTTGAAAATCTAAGGTCACCTGACTTATCAGATATATGTTCCCACTTTTTGAACTTTACAAACTCTATTAATATATTCAATAACTATTTTTTTTCTTTCTTTTCTTTTTTATATGTGTTTTTCATTTCCCGGAAAAAATAAAATCTCTTCACCTATGGCAAGCATTGATCCACTGAGGACTAGGAAGAAAAGCATCAGAAATGGCAGCTGTAAAACTCTTTTGTATTGCCAAAGTTTTATTTCACTTTACAATTTATCATCTAGTTCCTCTTTATGCTATCAATGCATTTGTGCACTCCTATTTTGTGCCGGAAAATATTCAGGGCAAATCTGGGTGGATAAGCCATAGTTTCTCTCCTCTTGGTATCCATGGCAAACACAGAGGAAAAATATGTTCATAGTACCTTAAAAGAAGGATCTTAAACTAATCAGATTTGTGGAGCACTGTTGGGGTCAGCTTAGGAGTGACTTCCAGAGGAATTCTGATACTCTGGACTTCAACCAAGACTGTGCTGGAGCAGCCACTGAACCCTAAGCAGGGCTTGCTTATTCTGGAAGTTTCTTATAATCAGTAAGGTATAAGTCTTCAGAGTTTGTTTCATCAGCCTACCTCTGAGCACTACCGTACAGCAGTGATAGAAGCACAGCCACCAGAAAGACAGTCCTGTAATATAACTGATCTGGCAACATTGAAACAATATTCATCATAGCACAGCTCAACTGAGCTGCACATGTGCAGAAAATAGAAGACGGCAGGATATCCAACCGCTGCTGTAAAGTGAGCTTAAATGGGGGTAATCGCAAGCAGAGAGGGCAGCAGAAATATGTTAAGGATTCACAGAAGCACAGCCTCAAGCAATGTAGCATAACTGAATATATGAGAAGGGGCATGCTGCTGAAGAAATGAAAGAAGAAACTTGCTCTTAAAAAATCTATTTCTGATGACACTGGACACACTGTTATATAGCTATATGCAGTTCTATTGATTTCTAATTTTAAATATCAAAAATTAGTATGGATTACCAACCCTGTCAGAAAATATGTATGCATTTATCTAGTATATTTTAGTTGCATTGTAGTCATTTTAACTTACTGTTTCCCTAGCTATGTTAGCAATTCGTTTGCATGGCAAATCAAAAACATTCTGTTAATTTCTTAAGAGCTGTTGCAAGTTCATTTGGAAGGGCAAGTTGTATATTTACACACACAGAGACACACACATTATGCACACTTGAGACTGTGAAATATTATTATGGCAGAAATCAGGAAAGAATCCAAGAAATAAAAGAATGAAGTTAAGAGAGTTCTTTTGTTTATATTGTCATGGCATTCCCACAAAATAATGACCCTACTATTTGAGGGTGGCTCATGAAAATCATTCTCATTATTTCAGTCATGTATATGTATTTATTCAATTTATTCAACAAGTATTTACCCTGTGTGGTATGCGTATATCACACTATTCACAGCTGGAGACAAGAGATATAGACAAAGGATATTGGCATGCATGATAAAAGCTTTTGCTTTTCCTCCCAGATTTTTAACTCTGGGTAGGTAAAGGGAGTACACTTATTTCCATGCAGGTAGTATTGCTCAGTTCATATGACAAGAAGTACTTAGCTCTCACAGACTAAAATTCTGGCAAACATCCATTGAACCTTAGAGAAACTTCCTGAATCACAATGACTCTAGATATAGAATCAACAGTACATCATTATAATGAAAATATCCTTTTTATTTTTTCCCTGCCTGTAGAAAAATTTGTGATAAAGGTGAGCTAAAAGGTTGGAAATGAAAGAAAATGTAAGGGACTTAAACAGCAAGTAAATAATTTGAAGTGATAATTTAATTTAAAAGGATCACCACGGCACATGGAGGCTTTTCAAGGTCAATTCTTTAGATAGTTCAGTTTCAATGTTTTTTTTAGCTGATTCGATTGAGGTCATTTACAATTTTGCAAGTTGGCTTTTTTTATTCTCAAAAGAATTAATGAGGTACAGTTTAATGGAACTACCTGGAAAGTTAGTGAATTTGATTATAAACACACATAGACAATTACTCGGTTTATGTTAGCCAAACGCTATTCACTTCAGGGATGCTTATGCACATACCAGGTTCTTAGTAGCTGTGCAGTTATTGTCTTAGTGGAAACATTTGTCAATTCCTACTGAAGAGAAGTATTATTGAAGAAGAGAAGAAAACAAAGGAAGATACGGTTTCCTCCTATCTGACTGTAACTCAAGGGACTTTGTTTTCAGGAGATTTGAATTACCTGTAAAACATAAAACTTTCATATTCTTTTTAATAAGTTGGATTACTTTCATTTCCTAATAAAACTTCTTTCCATCTCAGTACAGGGTGAACTTTTCAGATTCTGCAAAGATCAAAGGTCGAGGCTATAGATCATTCTTTTTTTGAAAGTCAGTTTCCATGGCCGGTGGGTTTTATTATTCAGTCTACAGTGGACGGGTTTCATTGCTTCATGGAGCTAAAGAAACAGAATTTTTAAGAACCTAAAATGCTAATGGGACAAAAATCATTGTTTAGAGAACTGAATTGTTATTTTCTTGCTTGCTATTTTTATCAATTACTCATTTGCTTATGAACAGAGGAATAATTTTTTTTGTTTCATCCCACAAATTCATACAGAAAATCTCTGCTTTGGAATGGAATGCTTAGAGTAAAAACCATCATTCATATAAACACTTATTCTTGGGTTTCATGTTTATGTCACATAAAAGAGATTGTCATCCCTGGGTGAACTAGACAACAAGTCAGAAACTGTCAGCCT
The DNA here is from genome assembly GCF_000951035.1 of Colobus angolensis palliatus. Classification (NCBI taxonomy): domain Eukaryota; kingdom Metazoa; phylum Chordata; class Mammalia; order Primates; family Cercopithecidae; genus Colobus; species Colobus angolensis. The sequence continues at coordinate 10,552,651 of NW_012116154.1, read as the reverse complement.
TATTAAATTTGGCTAGTATTTTTGCTCCATTGCTGAATTCTATCTGGTTGCAATCAATCCCATGAGAATGGGAGTTATTCTTAAGGTGATTGAAATGATGAACTTTTGTGCTGGCAAGCTGTTACACTATGGTAGTTCATGTCTTAAATGAAAACCAAATTCAGCATTACAATTTTGAGGAAAATATTTCAGAATAAGAAAATTATTTGTATAGCTTTTATTGCTGTTTCTATCAATAAGATTTATTCCTTAACACATAATTTAGTATTTTGAAAGTGCAGAAAATTTCCTTAGACTATTAAAAATTTTCATTTCATTATTCTTCTTAGAGAATATATACTAGCAGGAGAGTGAATTCTTATCATATTTTTCTTATAAGCACATTTGCAAGTGTACATTTTTGCAATCAAATTTCCCCAAATGTTAACAACGTAAGATACTTAGTTTTATCAATAAAGTCATGGCAAATGTTGGGTACCACCAGATCCATCAAACAGCATCCTCATTCTTTTTTTACATCTTCATGATCTGCTAATATTTATTTCATCTGTCAATATTTTCCTCAAAAAATGTCTGGTAAATAGCTTTTCACTTCTATTAGACTTTAATAAATGATATCACTTACTATGTGTCATGTTTAGTTTTCAACCAAATAATCAAATTCATTTTGACCTCTTCTTAAAGATTTTCACAATCTTTCTAAATTAGTCTTTCTAAATGAGTCTTTCTAAAAGTAACTAATAAAGGAACATAACACTGATAAAACTGCACAGTTTGGACAAAATGGGAGAGTTTCTCAGAAAATTTATTCTATCTTCATTTTTATGTGCATTCTTAGAAAAATGTTCATCTTTAATCTAAATGTGCTTAATTTACTTACTCTCATTTTCCCAGTCCAGGTCTTAATTATCCATCACCTTGGAGTATGGGCACAATTCCTTAAAGTGCTACTTGCCCCTCACCTCCATCACTCACAACCCATTCTTATGTACTCATACGTTGCTACTGCCAGTGATCAGTTTTCTCCCTGACTCTCTGCCAAAATCAGAGAGTCATTCAAAGTTGGCATTCAAAGTTGACCTCAAACTCTGCAAAACATCTCTTTTTGACCTCACTGGTCTTTTCTACATGCTCAAAGACAAATCATACAATATACCGCTTTGCAAGAACCCCATGCCTTTACCAGTAGTATTTTTCTAGACCTGAAAATCACTATTACTCATTTCAATCTGCTAAAATTATAATAATTCCACCAGGCCTTATGCAAATTCAATCTATATGCTGATATTTTCCTCAAGCAGAAATTATCTCTCTCACTTTTGAACTCCAATATTTTGTGTGTGACATGTAAGATTCAATACCTTCTGTTTTTCATAATGTAAATATGCATTGCAGTTCTTTTTTAAAACTAGAAGTTTTCTAGAGGTAATGATATTCACTTTATTTTTAGTAGCATTTCATTTGTATTTTGTGAATAGTACTTTTGAAATAGTATTTTTAAAATAGTTACTTTGCCTTAAATAATTAATCATATTATTTAGCAAGTATATTATTCAATGAGTGAAGTAACTAGTAAATTAGTATGAAAAATAATCATAAATGAACAATAACAATAATGTAAAACTATGTATATTAATAGCTAATACATTTTGGACTGTTATTTTGTGTCAGGAAGTGGTTTGTTAGTGATTTACAGATAGATAGATAGATAGATAGATAGATATAAATGCCTATATTAAAAGAATGGAATGGGCAGTATCATCCCTATTTTAAAGACAAGGACATAAAGTGACTCTTTTAAAGGGCACAGACATAATAGTGAGGAGAGTGGCAGTTTGAACTCATATCTATTTGATGTCAAAATGATGCCTTATTTATTATCCAGAAAATAAAATAATATTATACAGACTCTTTAAAAACATATTTAATTGGGAAGGACATATTAAATCACAGTTAAATAATATTGATAAATAATTGCTTAAGTGTGTGAAAGTAGAGAGAATAAAATGTCAATCAAAATTGATACAAGCAAAAGTCTTCATAGAATATATGAGCATTTAGTTGGCCTTGGAAAATAAAATTTAAATATGGATAGGAATGTGATAAGTGAACACACCAAAGAAGACACTTTCAGTGTAATCTATTGCACAAGTGGAGGTGCATACTACTAATAATCAAGCACATCAACATTACAATGACAGGTCTCATTGTAGATAATGTATGATTAGTTCAGCATAAAAACAAAAGTTCTTTCATACTGAACTAAATAATAAAGATATTGCACCCACATCCATTGTAATTATGATGTAAACATATATACTTCAAATATCTCTATTTAAAAGTTTTGGTTTTAACCATAGGAAGCTCTGATGAAAATTATGCTGAAGTCAACTGGATAAATCCTGTGTTAGTCAGCTTGGGCTGCAATTACAAAAGATGGTATGGCTTAAACAATACAATTTTTATTTTTGCATAATTCTGGAGGCTCCATGTCTAAAATCAAGGTGTCAGCATGGTTGGTTTCTGAATAAGCCTCCCTCCTTAGCTTACAGATGGCTACCTTCTCATTACGTCCTCATGTGGTCTTTTATGTGTGCCCGAAAAGAGTGCATTCTGGTCTCTTTCTCTTCTTATAAGAGCACCATTTCTACAGGATTAGGGCCTTACCCTCATGAACTTTAACCTTAATTACCTCCTTAGTGACCCTATCTTCAGACTGGAGTTTTAGACTTCAATATGAATTTTGGGGGGACACAGTTTTGTCTACGCAAGTCTAATCTTCAAATACTTTGCAGAGAGACTACAACTTTGAAGAATCAACATCTCTGATGATATCTGTATATGTATATTCTCCTTGCCTAGGAAGCATGGGACAAAAAAATTACATATGATAAGACTGATAGTTACCTTTCAATGAGTCTACAGCTGTTCAACAATAATGTATTAATGTAAGTCTCAGGAAAATAGTAAGAAGATGGAAGTCCTAAATTAAGCAGTAATGTACTGTTTAGTGTCAATATTTATCTTAAAACCGTCATGATACGTGTATACCTATGTAACAAACCTGCACATTCTGCATATGTACCCCAGAACTTACAATATAATAAAAAAACTTTCTCTACCTTTTATATTCAGAAATCAAGAGTTAAAAGCTAGAATATATCAACGAATATAAATACATTGGAAGAATATTTGAAAAGTCCATTATTTGCATAAGAATACACAGATTTTTTTCCATTTGCACTTTTAAAAACTTTAGAATTACACTAGAAATTCTAATGTATCTTGATACTTATGGAACACTTATAGACACTCTAAAAACTAAAAGAAAAATAATTTTCAAAAAATTACAAAGTATGGAAATATCTGTCACTTCATAACTTTGGGCACAACTGTCATTATTTTTTTTCTCTCTTTTTCTCCATATAGCAAGTTATTTACTAAATTTAAAATGAAATTCAGTTTGAAATATACATTTCAGTATTAATGTTTTTATAATTCCATTCATTAAACAATGATAAAACTAAATTGTACTTTAACCAAAAATAAAATTTAGTTTATCCATGCTTTGCAAAATTAATTTATCATAACTAAAATGTTCCTTTGTATTTTAAGAAACATAACGATATTTCCAATGTGAATGAAAGTTACAAGAAATCAAGTGTTCAAATTAAGCTGATTAATTTTCCTTCTCAGTCTTATATGTGATTTAATCTTATTTCACTCCATTGAAACAAAAGATAAAAAGAGTATAACATTGTGAAGACCTTAATTTGATGCTGATTTGTAGTGACATCTTATCAATATATTTTTCTTTCCCTTTCTTTCCTTATTAAGCCATTATTTCTAGTTGTGTTCTTTGTTTCAAGATTGATTATAGTCACCATTTTAGGGATGCTTCTATGCTGACTAAAAAAAAATAAGAGTAGAATTATAAAAATGTAAATCCTATCAGTCTTTTATTTGACATAAATTAGGTTGAATCTAAAGGGAATTTCACCTCAGCTTAGCAAATTATCTGTATATAAAAAGTATATAATATTAATGTAAATACAATGTAAAAGACAATGTTTTAGCTTCATGAGAAAACAAACTACTTGAAATCATATTGAAGCTCTGGCTTGCACTTTCCACAACATGATTGGTACTATATAGCGTGTAATCTCAAAGAGTGTGTGTGTGCCATCTTAAAATTATATATATGTATCTTCAAAGGAATGTCATACTTATGTGTTTATATACATATGTATTATACATATATGTATTAAATTTACATATACATATGACAAAATACAAATTATTCTTTTTATTTTTTTCTACAATTGGTTCATTAAATTTAAAATGCTAAACCTAAAAAAGAGATTAGCCATATAAGAAAAGATGAATAAATTGGGCTTTACTAAAATTAATATCTCTTGTTCATCAAAAGATGCCATTAAAATGTCCAATTCACAACTTGGGAAAGAAAAAAAAAAAATGGGTAAAACCTACAAAGCACTTGTATCTATTGTATAACAAGAATTTCTACAAAATAAGAAAAAGACAGACAATCAAGTTTTAATAAAATTAATTTCTGAATAGGTGCCATACACGAGATGCCTAAATATATTGAATGTATGAAGTATGATCAGCATCATTAGTCACCAGAGAAATACGAATTAAAAATCTTCATTTAATAAATAATAAATGATACCCTGCAATGACAAGAATGGGTAAATTAAACTACTGAAAATACTGATATTTGGCAAAGACACTGAGCAATTTCAAATCTTACAATATTTTGGCAGTACAAATTGATACAGTTATTCTGAGAAACATTTGGCATTATTAATGAAATTAATCATGCATGTATGATAAGGCCCAGCAATTCACTCCTGGTATAGCCCAAAAGAAATGAATGCCTAGATATGCCAGAAACATGTACAAAAAATATTCATAATTGTCTCAAATTAGGAACAATTTAGTTGCCATCAAATGGATAAAAACCAAACAACTTATTTATTTATAAAATGAAAAGAAAAAACAGAATTTCTGATTAGTACAACAAAATGAGTGAATTATTCCGTGGATGTAATGTTGAGAAAAAAAAGTCAAGACACAAAAAAAGTAGAACCTGATCATTTTATCTGTGTTGTTTTAAAATAGGCAAAAGTGTTCTATGTATTACAGATGGAGGTCTGAATAGTGGTTCCACTTGGGGAGGAATATTAATTGGTAGGGATCACGAGAATGCGCTCTGTAATGCTGGAAATATTCTACATTTTGATCTACGTAGAGTTTTTTTGCTTTTGTTTTTAGAGATGGGGTCTTGCTCTGTCATCCAACTGCAGTGCAGTGGCACAATCACGGCTCACTGCATCCTTGATGTCTCAGGCTCAAGCGACCCTCCCACTTAAGTCTCCTGAGTATCTGGGACTCCAATCACATGCCACCATGACTGGATAATGTTTCAGCCACCGTGCCTACATAATTTTTAATTTTGTATTTATTTATTTATTTTTTGTAGAAACGCAGTCTCACTATGTTGCCTGGGTAGGTCTCAAGCTCCTAACCCCAAGTGATTCTCTTGCCCTGGCCTCCCAAATCAATGGAATTACAGGCATGAGCCACTGTGCCTGACCTAGGTAGAGTTTTCAGTCTTTGAAAACTTTTCAAGGTGGTTTTTATGTACACCTAATCTTGGCTGTACATTGAGTTGGACACTGAAGATTTCTGTATATGGCTTTATATAAGTAATTCTTCAATTAAAAAAATAAAGAATATTAGGAATTCCTAAGTCTTTCATTAGGAAGCATATGGGGTAACTAAACATTGAAATTAAAACATAAACATGTGTGTTTACATATGTATGTGTGTATATATCTCTCTGTGTATATATATGTATATATACACACATGTATATATATGTTTCTCATTCTTTTTTCCTTCATTTATTATTAGTTTTCATCTTTTTTTGTTAATAAGATCCTAGCCATTTTACCCAACCTTTCTAACTGAGTAATATTAACTGTTAAATGGTTATATTTATTTTTTGTTTCTTAAACTTAAAGAATTATTGTTGTAATCAAATGAAATAATGATAACATCAACATCTGTTGAGCTTTAACTATATATCAGGTGCTATGCATGTTGGAACTCATGTACAGTCATGTGCTGCCTAACAGTTTTTCACTCAAGGACATACTGTATATACTATGGTAGTCCCATAAGATTATAATACTGTGATTTTTTAAGTAGTTTTCTAGGTTTAGATACATTTAGGTACATTCATACTTGTCATTGTGTTATATTTGCCTACAGTCTTCAGTACAGTAACATGCTGTACAGGCTTGTAGCCTAGAAACAGTAGTCTATATCATGTAGCCTAACTGTATAGTAGGCTATACTATCTAGGTTTGTGTAAGTATACTGTTTACTTACACAAGTGAAAAATCACCTAATGACACATTTCACAGAGCATTCCTGTTGTTCACAGTTGCATGCCCTGTGTACATGCAACACATAACTCTATATAGTCAAGGGAGGCTGAGGCAGAAGAATTACTTGAATCCGGGAGCTGGAGGTTGCAGAGAGCTGAGATTGCATCACTGCACTCCAGCCTGGGCAATAGAGTGAGACTCCGTCTCAAAAAAAAAAAAAAAATCCATAAAAGAAAAGTAATCCATTTCAGATTCATACATTCATTTAGCTTTCATGTCTCTTTGATTTCTTTCAATTGTAAATAATTTCTCAATCTTCCTTTGACTTTTATGAATGAGTTGACACTTTTGAATGAGTTATTTTATAGAATTCCCTTCAGTTGGGACTTATCAGATGTTTCTTCATGATTAAATTCAGGTAAGGTATTTTTTGAAGAAATATCATGAAAGTTGACATCTATGTATAGGATGAAATTTATTAAAATATTGACAATCTTTCTTCCCTCCTACCTTTCTTAAGAAATTGTTCAGTTTTTCCCCTCCCTCACATATTTCGCAAGAGTCCTCTATCCAGTTTTAGAGGATCTTTTGTGCTTTGTGACAAGGAAATGGAAGTAAAGAAAAGGTTGAGTGGAAAACTCATGAAGGAAAAGAAAAATGAGGATGTTAAAGAAGATTGACAAACAATTTTGAAGCATGACCTTCAAAATATAAGAAAAATCTTCAGTAAAGTAAAAAGAGACTTTAAGTGAACTTTGTTGTGGCCTTTGCATGTCATTAATGTTTGGGAAATTTGAAGGAAGAACTTGATTACATGGAAATTTACTTAATAGTTTCAGAAGTGTCTTCCTTTGCTCATAACACTTGTTTAATATTAAAGCCTATCAGATAATTATTGTACCCCACCACAAAACTGCATAGAAATTATTAATATTTCTATTTTCCTGACAAGGCAAGTGACTGAATGTTTTAACAATACTTCTAAGGTTATTTGGGCAGTACTAGATATTTCAACCCAAGCCTATAAATCTCTAAATACCATTTTCCTTGAGTCGATAATGGCTTTCATTTAAATTATTTCATAAATTGCAAAGTGTAAACAATACTATTTTCCTCAAGAAAACAATAATAAGAATAAAATTAAGTAGGATTTCTTTAACAAGCTAAAATATGTTAAAGATGTACTCTATGATTACTACCATCTAAAATAGTAGATGAAATGCTGCTAGCGGAAGCTAATCATGTGTTCTTCATAAATACAAGGAGTGATGACCCTTTCATTACACTCTTTTTGCCTGCCAAGTCAGTGGACAATTATAGCAATTTAGATGCCTCTGTCACTGAATTAAGAAAAGGTAAAATAAGTTTAATTCTTAAAAAGATAATACACATGCATGCAGTGTTTTAATCAGAAATAGTTTCAGCTGTGAGTAGCAGAAAACATAAAATAAAACAGACTTAAAGAGTCAGGATTATGTGACGACATGCTATTGCAGCAATAATTCTGTGAAACAAACTATCTAGAAATTTAGTGGCTTAAACCAACAAATTATTAGTTCACAAGCACACATTTGTGCATTGGTGAAGATCAGCAGCTCTTCTGTAGATGTTGTTTCTTACAGAAAAAGGGGATCAGTGCACCATTCCATTCTCCTTGAAACAGTGAATAAGACAGATCAGATCACAGTGATGACAAATACAAAGGTATCAAGTCTACCCTGCCAAGTACATTTGCAGCCTCAGCTTGAATCAAGTCTGCCTGATTCACAGTAGTCAGAACATAGTTATATGGCTTCTACTGGTAGTAAAAGACACTGGAAAATGCAATTGGGGAAGATACTGTGTCTAGTCAAGTACCTGACTAAATATCACTGGTTCTTTGAGTAAGAAAGAATAGGATAATTGGGCGTTGGGAGCAATGAGCATTCAGTACCACCTGGTCTGATTCAGGTCATCATCACAGGATCAACAATAAATTTTTAAAAATGTATAATGATGGCAAAATCATGCAATGTCAAAGCAAAAATTACTAATGTTGACATACAATAGTTTGGTTTTTTTTCCCATGGGAGGAAGATTATTTTGATATTAGAAGGGAGCACCATGCAAGTGAAAGTTCTTTGTGTCTAATGTGATACAGAGGGTAATAGGAAGACTATGTCCCAAAGAGGTTGGTGGAATATTGATTTACACTCTTAGAAGGGGTGGGCGTGTGTGTGCTCACGCATGTGTATACATGTATGTACGTGCTTATCTAGGCTATATTTTCTCAGATACTCTGTATATCTTGAATACCTCCCTCATCATTTAATTACTAAAGTTTATAAATCTACTCTTAATTGGCAGCACCAATGATCTCCACAGTAATTTGAGAGTTGAAGGTGTCTTCAGTGCACAACTCCAGGGTATACCAACCACTTAGTTCTGCTTCAGAGCTTGCTATTCACACATCACACAAAGTGACCAGAACCTTCTAGACTCGTACAACACTGTGATTCTAAACTAACAGCATCACATTCTTATTAAGAATACTGTTTGAGAAATGTTTACTTCTAAACAATGTTTATTTTGAGAATAACCTGTTGTTCGTTGATTCTAAATTTTAGCTTTGTGTTACATCAGATTATTAAAGACAATATTGCTTTGCTTAAAAATATATTTTTACCTCAACAAAAAAAATGTTGTTTTACTTTTTTCTGTTACTGTGTAAACATATATTGAGTAAAATAATATTCTCTATAAAAAGTGTCACAGAAATATCTGGTTATCCTGCCATAAGATCTGTCTTTTCATTCTCTGACAATAAAAAACCAGAACTTAACATCTTTTCCCAAGAAAATTTTTTTGTGTGTGCACACACACACACCCCATAAAATACAAAGTTTCCTTGGGAGATGGTTTTCCATGCCACAAGCACTTGGAAAAAAGAAGTATACATCTGATATATATAAGATATATGTCTGATACATATCTGACATCTATATAAGATATAGAAATAGATATCAGATATTATCAGATATATGAGATACATATCAGATTTATATATCTTACATATAAATATATATCTATATATAGACATGTACCTATTAGACATGTATCTATATGTTGATATGTATCTGTCATATATAAGATATATATTATACATGATATGATATGTATTTATAAATAATCATATAAGATATAGATATATATAAAGATATATCTAATATATTTTAATTAAAATATAAGATATATATAATATAAAGATATATATATTATATAAAAAGATATGGGCCAGGTGTGGTGGCTCATGCCTGTAATCCCAGCACTTTGGGAGGCCGAGACAGGCGGATCACAAGATCAGGAGATCGAGACCATCCTGGCCAAAATGTTGAGACCTTATCTCTACCAAAAATACAAAAATTAGCTGGGCGTTGTGGCACATGTGCCTGTAATCCCAGGTACTCGGGAGGCTGAGGCAGGAGAATCACTCGAACCCAGGAGGCAGAGGTTGCAGTGAGCCGAGATCGTGCCACTGCACTCCAGTCTGAGTGACAGAGCAAGACTCCGTCTCAAAAAAAAATAAAGATATGTATATACATATAAAATTATATACATATATATATATATGTTTCTATGAAGATGTTTTCCACACATCTTTTCTTAGCTGTGCTATTAACAAAGAGTTCATTGCATTTGTTCTCCTCTTGAGGAAGGTGTGACCCTTGGATTAATATATGTTTTCCTTTACATCCTGGCTCCGCATCTTCTTAAGGAGTGGTGAGGTGGGGAGCTATGTGGGCCTTAAACTTCTTATTCAACTCCTCTAAATATAAATGGAGGCATGAAGACATGTGTTTTGGAGAAGATGGAATTGCATTATAAATATTAATTACTGTGGGGTATTTTTCATTAGTATAATTTCCATGTCTTTATTGTGCAGATTTGGTTCACTATACTAGATAAAGTGTTTTTAATGAAACTCCGGACAATATTTTCTCAAGTCTCATTACTGGAATACATTCTGTGTTAGTTCAATCCAATAACATATAAATGATTAAGTGCCTATGTTTTATTTCTTTTTGTGAACTTCTAGAATATGGAGAGGCAAGAATTTAGTTCATCTTTAGGAAAATATTACTGCTTTTCCCATAGAATAGCATTAGTGAAGTCAAAATGCATCTCAAAAAGCATCTCAAATATGATTTTTTAGCTTTCCCATGTTTTTCCTTTCCATCTTCTCTTTCTCAGCATTGATATGTGAAACTTATTAGTGTTTTCTTAGAAACAGAAAAACAAGGAAGATGATTAATAATAATAGTTAATACATTAAGCATATTGCTAACTGCATTATGAAAATGGCCTTATTTAATTATCTCAGAGCCTGGCAAACAATGCTCTATATATTTTTTCCACTTTATCAATGAGCAGGAATCAGAGATGTTAAATGACTCGTTGGCGATTGCAGAGTATGCATGACATAGAACTGAGTCTGCTATCCTGGATCATGTGCAAACAAGTTCAAGCTCTTGTCTATTCTACCATCTTGTCTGTCAGTATTTTGATTAGTAAAGCTCATGTATCTAAAAAGAAGCCCCAGAATATTATAAAGGAGGGGGGTTAGAAAAATCTACAATTGCTGGTAATGCAGATGAACCATTTTGCCCTTGTATGGAAAAAAGGGAACAGAGAATCTCTCTCCCACTGCACACATTCTATGCTGTCGAATAAGTATTTGAGATGATAGTTTGCATGCATTAACATAAGATTCATGACATACATAAAACTTTTTCCTTCTGAAATTAAGCTCTTTGTTAGTGGAATTAGAACAAAGTTCTCACGAAAGACTTATAATAGTGACTTTTACAGTCGTCTACTACTAATTTTTAAGCATATTCTAGATCTTTCATCAGAAGGGAAATGATAACTTGCATGTGGAATGAAATATTCCATATTTCAAATTTCAAGGAAAAATGTCAATCTACATGCACACCCAAATTATACCTGTTATCTGCTGGACATACAAATGGAAATAGCTACCACAACGATATAGCTCCTATAAATTTCCAGAAAGCCTAGTATCAGTCTTAAATGTTATATTCAAAGAGAAAATATAGCTGAGAAAAGAACAGAAGGCTTATGGTTAAAGGACAGGAACTATTGTGTTTCTCAACCACGTATTCAAGGGTCAATGCTGGTTGGTTGAGAATGAAATTCTCATGTATGTAATGTAATAAAGAAAATAAGGTCAATGTAATGAATTCTTATGACAGATATTTCTAACTATGCACTGGATGCCAATGTGCTCTTTTTCCATACTAACAAAACCTTAATTTAGTCTTGGTTACAGAAGTTACCTATAAAAACTTTTATATTCCATAATTCTTTGCAAATAGATTTGATCATGCAACCTAGACATTAGCAAAAGTGGATAGACTGAGTATGGAGCTTCTGAGAAACATAAAGTTAGAATGTGTCCTACACATTTCTCTTTTAGTTTTATTTAAAATGTGGAGGCAATGCCTGCTAGTATACCAACCATCTTAAAATAGTGAGAACTAAATTTCAGTTGAGAATGAAGCTTAAAACAAACAAACTTGAGTTCTTGAAAAATTTTTTTAGTAACTACACCCTGCCTAAACTATGTTTTCCAGATATTTTTCTTACGACAAGAAATTCTTACTTAACCTCCCTAATATGATTTCTTTACATGCTGCTAAAGCTACTTCTAACTAGTACATTTCTTATTTAAGCCAAATGAAATCCATGTGAAGTATTGCTTTCATTCTGAGAATATTTGAACCTTTTTGCTAATGAAAATATTTACCTATTTTTAAGAAATAATGGGAGTAGTGGAAATAGATGATAGCTTTTAATCATTTATTTATATTTTACTGCTCAGAAATGGAAATTACATTGAAAAGACAAATTTATTCTCAGGTTTTAAATGTATTTCATTGAAACAGCCAATCCTAAGACCACTAGGCTGAATTTCCAGGTTTTTCACTTGCCACTTCAGTCATCCTTGTGAAGTCCATTGACTTCAGTTCCCAAGAGTAAAATATATACATCATGGATTCAACTCACAGAATTTTTGTGAGGATCAAGTGAAGTAAAGGATTTTATAATCTGTAGCGAACTAGGAAACTTTCCATTGCTATTACCAATAGAATGTATGTCACACACTTGCATTTCATTCTAAATCTGTGCCTGAATTAAATAAATTTCATAAACACCAGCAAATGTGATTTTAGTATATCCCACAGTTATACTGTAATTATATTTCTTAATTTATGATTCTGTAGTGAAAATTGTCAGTATGAATGTAACCAACTCAGTGTCTCCTCTTCCATTGCCATAATGGTCATGAGTCTGATGAAGAAAAAAGGACATCTGTTCACATAAATTCCATTATGTGCAGGCATGTGGCTTGAGCCAAAATGTGCTGGAAACAATCCAGTGTCTCCTTGTGATAACATTTCTAGTTAAGTGTCCTGGGAGTGATAACCTGGTGTGTTTGAATATCTCAGAAGACTATTGGGGAAAATAACAGATCTGGCCACCTGATACACAAATTTTCATGCAAAAGATGCTTGGATGTAAACATAATGGTGAGGTGGATAGAAATGTAAAATAGGGTCTATGAAGGAAATCTTACAAGGAAGGAAGGAAGAAGGAAGGAAGGGAGGGATGGAGGGAAGGAGGGAGGGTAGAGTGTACACAATTCCCTTTGAAAATGTCTCCAGGGCTTGACTGGCCCAGGCACCTCACAGTAACCTATGGAGTAAAAGTCTCTGCTCCCATAATTCTCTACATATTTCAAGAGAAATGAGGTAAGAAAATATGTAGACAAACATCTTACTGTGAAGCTTGTGGATAAACAAATTTTCTAAATACAAAGGGCATTTTTCCGACGTGCAACGTACTCTAAAGATGTATCAGACCTACCTGGCCAGTTCTTTGCTGTTTTTAAAGTGATTGAGCCTCTGGGAACAATGATATTTGCCTCTTCTCACATATCATGCTGAATTTGTTTAGGCAATTTTTAAGTCTTAATATGCACAGTCCTCCTCGTTGTTAGCAACTTTGTCTTGAATATCTAGAAAAAATTCACATAAATATGAATCCCATTAAAGATTTAAGAAAATACATTACCTGTCTTCTAGGAGAGTGGTTCTCAAACTTTAATGTATGAAAAACCTCACCTGAGAATCTCCTTCAATATTGCAAGCTCTTAGGACAAGAAATTATTACAGATGATTCAATTCAGAGAGCCTATGTAGCATATTTCACAAAAAATCCAATTGTATGAACAAGCTACTTAAAGATTTCATTACAAATAAAAGTTGCAGCAACTGACTCTAATTAACAGACGTAATTGCACACAATTACTTATCCTTCAAATGAGTCACCTTAGCAACCTATATACTTAGCTAACTATAGGACCACCCTTGCAAGCATTCAATAATTGTTTTTACAAAACTCCCTTACAATTTTGGCATTGTCCATTGGATGAAAACTGCCATCCTTTTGTGTGTATATATAAATATATTTAGTGGTCTCAATCACTTAGGGAAAAACATATACATAGTTATTTGAGAGATGATGAGTAAACCCATTTTGCAGGATAAAAATAGTTGAACAAGAAAATAGAAAAAAATTATAAGAATCTCCATAGGTTTCACAGCATTTCTTAATAAATTTTTGTTATTGAATCACACGATGCCATTCTGTCTATTTCATTACACAGAGCTGGTCTTAAAATTGCATACACACTCTTTATGTATTCAGAACAAAATAGAAAACCACAAGGAAACCAAGAGAAAATGTTAAGCAACTACACAAATACTTAAGCCAGCAGTTCTTTCTCTATTCTTTAATGGTTGAGACCCTGTAGCTGAATCCCAGTTCAAATGTCCACCCTACCACTTATTAGCCTTGTAACCTTGGGTAGATTAAATTGTTTTTGCCTTATTTTCCTAAGTCAGAGGATTAATGTGAATTTTAAATGAATCAATTCATGTAAAGCATTCATAACTGTTCGTGTTATAGTTTGCACTTAACTGAATTAGTAGATGTCACATCTATTGCTGTAGTCATTATTTTTAATATTTTTGCCTGTATATCTTTAAAAATAAATTGTTAAGACTCCATAGGCTACCTTCTTAGCTGTCCCTGGAATCAGTGGAAAGGAAGCTAAAAGTAAAACATAAAGATATTAACCATAGTCTAAGTACTCACTTTACAGGAGACCACATAACAAACATCTTAGAAAATAACAAAAGGTTTCTATTGCTTTTCTCTAAAATTTCACACACACAAAATCAAAAATAAAAGAATAGTGACATACAATTGTCCTATATGTTAGTTCTTGTTTACTTAATCAGTTTTCAGTGTTGCTGATACACAGACATAACATGAGTAACTGAAGTGACATTGGAATCATATTTGGTAAAGCTGTGAAATGAAAAGAAACTATTTAAAGCTCTCAGGTCATGAGTCCATCTTGTATCCTTTATAAAGTAATTATCTCCCGTGGTGTGTGATCTTGTATGAGTATTTCCTTTTTTGAAAAAAGATGAACCTGTAATTAGTCATGCATTTGAAAACTGGCATGCATTCTTCCTTGCCTTACAAAAAAATTAATAGTTTTGGTCCAAGAATAGAAATTATAGCACAACAGAGTGACTATAGTCAACAATATTTTTCTGTACATTTAGCAATAAATAAAAGAGTATAACTGAAGTGTTGGTAACACAAAGTGATAAATGCTTGAGGTGATGGGATATCCCATTTACCCTGATGTAATTATCACACATTGCGTGCCTGAACCAAAATGTGTGTCTCATGTATACACCTACTATACCCATTAAAGTTAAAAATTAAAAAAAGAATAGAAAATAAAATATTGGCAGAAATAGTGAAAATTAAATTTGGAATACATAAAGATACCACAATAAAAATGAATTAGAGTCTTAATTCAAACAGTGTGTTTAACACATCTGTAAGGATATACTCTAAATTCACCCTTTTTTTCTAGTCCCATGCCGATCAGTTCATAATTTTATTAAATGCATATTCAAATTGTTAATAATTTTAAATTCCCCTGTGCCTCTCTCAAAGATAAGTAATTTGTGTCACAGAGGGTTTATTATTGAATTTTCAGTTATATTAAAAAATTGATTCTAATTCCAGTGTTTTAATTACTGCTTAATATCAGACAAAATCTTTCTGTTCATTATACTTTGAATTAACGTAATAAATTTCTCTAGGTGGTGCTGAACAATCATCTAAAGAAAAGACAACATGGACTATGATATGTTTCTTTGGTAAAAGAATCAGAATTATTATTAAATTATTTATTAGAGTATTATTATACTTCAAGGTCATTATCACATTGACTCTACAGTTTCAGTTTGTAAACTTAAATATGATAATTCATCAGATTTAGAATGCTAAATTGAATATCTATTGACTACAAAACATCTCTTAGAAATTAATTTCAGAACATAATCCTAGTAACAAATAGACTTTTAAAAAATTGATCTTTTTATTAAAACATAGGTTCAGGTATTGGGAAACAAAGTAGCTCACAACTGAGGACTGGTAAATATCCAAAATGTATAAATGTATGTATATATTAATAACTCTGCTTACAAATCAATTGTTTTACAACTTACTCCATTATCAATATTAATGTTTCTACTAACTTTCTGCAAAGTACAAAGTCATAATGAAAATGACATGCAGTGGGCCAGGTGCAGTGACTCACGCCTGTAATCCTAGCACTTTGGCAGGCCGAGGCACATGGCTCATGAGGTTAGGAGATCCAAACCATCCTGGCTAACATGGTGAAACTCCATCTCTACTAAAAATACAAAACAAAAACAAAAACAAAAAAAATTAGCTGGGTGTGGTGGCGGGCGCCTGTAGTCCCAGCTACTCGGGAGGCTGAGGCAGGAGAATGGCATAAACCCGGGAGGCTGAGCTTGCAGTGAGTTGAGGTCCGGCCACTGCACTCCAGCCCTGGCAACAGAGCGAGACTCCGTCTCAAAAAAAAAAAAAAAAAAGTAACCAGGAAGGTCAGCAGCTCACAGTAAAACAATCTTTAAACACGAGAGAAAGAAAAGCTCTCTGTGTGCAAAGCAAACAGAAACCTCAGGCCGCAGAATTCAACGTGCCAATACTTCAGCACTTAAGGAAATAAATGAGAAGCTTAAAAGCAAGCACGAGGAATGAGAGACTGCAAGGAATGGCTAAGCATGCTTGAAAAGAAAACAAATTTCATAAATGTAGGAATACCTAGTAATTGGCTGGGTGTGGTAGCTCAGGCCTATAATCCCAACACTTTACGAGGCCGAGGCAGGAGGATAGCTTGAGTTCAGGAGTTCAAGGCCAGCCTGGGCAACATAGTGAGATGTCATCTCTACTTAAAAAAAAAAAAAAAAAAATCCTAATATTTTAAATTTAAAATGGTAAGAGATGGTGGCTCACGCCTGTAATCCCAGCACTTTGGGAGGTCGAGGAGGGCAGATCACTTGAGATCAGGAGTTTGAGATCAGCCTGGGCAACATGGTGAAACCCTGTTTCTTCTAAAACTACAAAAAACTAGCCAGGCATGGGGGCTAAGAGATAAAAATAATGTATTAGATACAATTAATGTCTAATGGTAGTAGGAGCCCACAGAGGATGGCTGGACTGGCATGTAGGCCTGCAGAAGAAATATGTGATGCCGTACAGAAAAACAGACGGATTCTTAGAGTGGGCTGAGCTGTGGGGACTCATGACCCCAAATCTATCATGTCTCAAGTAACACAGGTTTAGATCTGCTCCCTAAAGGGCCAACGACTAACAGCCCTGCTGGGTCAAGTTGTCATCAGTTACATCCATTAGTGCTTTCCAGAGAAAATAAAAGGGAGCTTTCTATCTAAATATTTAAATCTATCTGTTACTGCAATAAGTAAAAATCTGAAAATCCAGATTAGCACCATTGGTCTTTAACAAGGATTCTTCACTTTAAGAAACAATGTGTGTCTCTGGGGCACTAAAACTCTTTGCTTAGAAAACAGATCAAAGCAGCACTCTGGGTTGATGGCGTCTCCACGTGGTGACTCAGGGACCCAGGATCCTTTCATCTTGTGTCTCTGCTGCCCCCTGCACTCTTGTTTTCATTTGGATCCAGCCAGCCACAGGTGAGACTGTGGGGCGCACCCAGGTCGTAGAAGCTTCAGCTAAGAGATGGGACTCTTCACTTCTATTCTGTTCTATTGCCTGGAACTCACTAGCAACACTTTTCATTTTCTTGATTTTTGTATTTTTTTCCTTTTTTTTTTTTTTTTTTTTTTT
>NW_012116154.1:10525491-10534857 GCF_000951035.1 Colobus angolensis palliatus | reverse complement strand
TACTCGGGAGGCTGAGGCAGGAGAATGTCATGAACCTGGAGGCTGAGCTTGCAGTGAGTTGAGATTGCGCCACTGCACTCCAGCCTGGGCAACACAGCAAGACCCCGTCTCAAAAGAAAAAAAAAAGAAGGAAAGAAAGAAAGAAAGAAGAAAGAAAGAGAGAAAGAGAGAAAGAAAAGAAAGAAAGAAAGAAAGAAAGAAAGAAAGAAAGAAATAAAGAAAGAAAAAGAAAGAAAGAAAGAAAGAAAGAAAGAAAGAAAGAAAGAAAGAAAGAAAGAAAGAGAAAATGACATGCAGCAGCAATTTATATTATGTTAATTATTTCCTTTAGATCAAGATGTCTGACCAGAGGCATTCAAAACCAGCCTCTTCCACAATGTACAACTGAAACAACAAATAGATAACTACATGATGAATAACGTATCTAAGGGAGAAACTGGAATTCAGCAAGGAAGTGATGAAGACCCTCTGATGCACAGAAACTCAGGATGGCAGTGCAGAGAAAGAGGTAACACATCCAACTATGATTGGCTCAGAGGCAAGAGGGACTTGCCATGGTGAGGAAAAGGTAAGCAGGAGATGCCCAGCAGTCCACATTTCTACCATGGGCACTTGAAATTCTAACTATAGGAGAACCGCAAAGCCTCATAAGCCCTGAGCCCAGTATAGGGAGCTGCCTGCAGTCCACGTGAGTACTTTACTCCAGACAGAGGCAATTCACACTAGGTCATATCTCACACTGCTCAGGGAATTTTGAGAATGCTATGTGAGCAGAACTCCCACCAGAGTGCATCCTGGTGGACGTTACTGGGACGCAATGTTCCTGCATCTCCACACCCCTGGGGCTATGCTGACATCCCATCACATCCAACCAGAGAACTTCAACATCACAACATTAGGGGAACCTAGTGACCCAAGTCTTTGCAAATCCTTACACCCTGGGGAGCAGGTGGTCCAACACTGTGGGAAAGTTGCCCCCAAAACAGAGTTAACCAATGTACCTACCCATCAGAGCCAGAGAGTCACCTGTCTGGGGTGGATGCTGCCACCAGCAATCCCATCACCTCTAACAGTAAAACTGCCATGCACCTGTGTGTGCACTACTGGGGTCCAATGACTGGCATGCTTAGTGCCTGCATCTGCAGCAAGGCTGTGCCACAGGCTCAACAACAACAGAAACACAGCCTGGGTTACTAAGATACCTCTGACGTTGATGACACCCAAGGAAATCATATGGAGACTACATCACTGCAACCACCCAGGACCAAAGCCAAAGCATTCTACCTAAATGGCATTATTGGATACATCCACAGGGAAAAAAAAAAAAATTCCTATGAAAGCTACTGCACAAAATGAGAAAAAGTGACTGTTCCACCAGATGCATAGATATCAATGTAAAAGCTCAGGAAATCTGAAAAAGTAAGGAAACATGTTACTTCCAAAGGAACACAATAATTATTCAGTAAAACATCCCTAAGAAAAGAAAATTAATGAAATGCCAGAAAAAAATTCAAAATAATGACCTTAAGAAAACTCACTGTGATACAAGAGGACACAGACAATCCAAAAAACTAGAAAAACAATGATCGGAAAACTGGAGAACTTAATGAATAAAAAATTATTGAGAATTTTAATAGTCTAGATGAAGTAAAAAAAAAAATCTAAACTTAAAAACTGATCTTTTGAAATAACAGAGTCAGACACACACACAAAAAAAGAATTAACAAATGAAGAAAGCCTACAAGACATATGGGCCACCATTAAGTGAGCATATATTTGTATTATGGGAGTTCCAGAAGGATAAAAAGTAAGACAAGAAATAGAAAGCCAATTTAATGAAGTCATAGCTGAAAAATTCCCTAGTCTTGGGAGAAATATAAACATTCAAATACAGAAAGCTCAAAGATTCTGATACCACAGAAATACAAAGAATCATTACAGATTATTGTGAACAACTATATGGCAACAAGGTAGAAAATCTAGAGAAAATGGATACATTCCTGTGCACATATAACAAACTTAGATAAACCAGAAAAACAACAACAATAAAAACAGACCAATGACAAGTAATGAGATTAAATCAATAATAAAATGCCTGCCAGCAAAGAAAATCTGAGCACTGGATAGTTTCCTTGCTGAATTCTAACAAGCTTTTGAAGAAGAACTGCCGGGCGCGGTGGCTCAAGCCTGTAATCCCAGCACTTTGGGAGGCCGAGGCGGGTGGATCACGAGGTCAGGAGATCGAGACCATCCTGGCTAACACGGTGAAACCCCCGTCTCTACTAACAATACAAAAAATTAGCCGGGCGAGGTGGCGGGCGCCTATAGTCCCAGCTACTCGGGAGGCTGAGGCAGGAGAATGGCGTGAACCCGGGAGGCGGAGCTTGCAGTGAGCTGAGATCCGGCCACAGCACTCCAGCCTGGGCAGCAGAGCCAGACTCCATCTCAAAAAAAAAAAAAAAAGAAGAAGAAGAACTAACATAAATTTTCTCAAACTATTGCAGAACAATGAAGAGGAGGAAATTCATTCTGACTCCTTATATAAGTTTAGCATTACCCTGAGAGCAAAACCAGATGGGGACACAATAACAACAAAACATCTATAAGCCAATACCTCTGATTAACATAGATGCAAAATATCCTCAGCAAAATACCAGCAAACCAAATCCAACAACACAGCAAATAGTTTATACACAATAATCAAATGGGATTTACCTCAGTGATGCAATGATGGTTCAAAATACACAAATTAATAAATACAATAAGTAACATCATTAGAATGAAGGAAAAAAGTAGATGCAAAAAAGGAATTTGAAAAAATTCAATATCCTTTGAAACAAAAACTCTTAACAAATTAGATATATTTATTTAGAAAAAAAGCCAAAGACTCACGAAAAAACTATGAGAGTGGATCAATGAATTCAGTAAAGTTATAGGACACAAAATCAACATATATAAATCATCAGTGTTTTTATACATGTGTAAAGAGCTAGCTGAAGAAGAAATTGAAAGCAATTCCATTCACAATAGCTACAAAAATAATAAAATACCTAGGAATAAATTTAACCAGGGAGATGAAAGATGTCTAAAACAAAATGTATAAAACTCTGATGAAAGAAATTGAAGAGGACACACAAAAAATTGAAAGAGAAAACATGCACAGGATTGGGAAAGTTAATATTGTTAAAGTGATTATAATACCCAAAGCAATCTATAGATTTAATAAAATATTAATTAAATTACCAGTGGCATTCTTCAAAGAAATAGAAAAGTAATTCTAAAATTTTTATGGAACTACAAAAGATTTTGAGTAGCCAAAGCAATCCCGAGCAAAAAAAAAACAAAGTTTGAGGCATCACACTAGCTGACTTCAAAATATACTACAAACTATAGTAACAAAACCAGAATGGTACTGGTAAAAACAAACAAATATACAGTTACATAAACCAATGGAACAAAATAGAGAAACTTGAACTAGATTCATATATTTACAGCGAACTGATTTTCAGCAAAGGTAGCAAGAATATACATTGGAGAAAGAAAAGCCTCTTCCACAAATGGTACTAGGAAAATAGCATATCCATATGCAGACAAATGAAACTAAACCCCTTTCTCTCACCATAAACAAAAATTAACTCAAAATTTACTGACTATTTCAAATTTCAAACTATTAATTGGACAAGGGATTAATATCCAAAATATATGATAAATTAAACCCCCTCACACAAACAAATTCTGATTAAAATATGGGCAAAAATTTTGAAACAAATGAATAAGCTTCTCCAAAATGAGAAGCGTCCAAAATATTAGTGTCTAACAAGTATATGAAAATATGTTCAGTGTCACTAAGCATCAAGGAAATGCAAATAAAACCATAATAGGATTTAGAATGGCTACTATGGTTTCTATTTCGCCACCAAGTCTTTTGTACTTGAATTTGGGTAACGCTGTGACTGTGGGGACATAACACTACTTGATTTGTGAGATTGTCACTAAAGTTGATAAAACTTCTGCTGTGTAACCTTGGGATGAGATGCCCTCTAAACCAAGTCATGCTATGAAGAATACCAGGCCATAGGGAAAGTTCATATTCAGGTTTTCAGGATTACTGCACCAGGTGAGCATCCAGACTGGAGCTAGCATGAACTGGTTGACATAAGAGTGAGAAATCCTTCAAGAGAAGCTAATCCCATCTACTAACTGGAACAATGATGTTGAAGAAGAATCACATAGATGTGTGAAGTTAACTTCAGTATTGTGAGATATGTCAACAAAATGATTCTTCTTGCTTGAAGCTATCAAGTTTTAAGGTGGTTTGTTCTACAAAAATAAATATTTGCAATAAGATATGATAGATTTTATCTTTGAAAGTAGTTATTTCAGCCTGACATCTTCTGGTTGTATGTGCTTGGTTTAATTTCCTTAACATATTGTTTACTTACATAAAATTAAGGAAAATATGGTCACTTTTAGAGCAGTCCCAGATAGATACAACCTCTCAAAATCATGCAATAAAATAGAATATTTCAAAATAAATTTGAAAATTCAAAACATCAGTGAAACTAAATAACCAGGTTGCTCATTTGTCATAATCTGATGTGAAATTCTCACTGTAACACCAGTGGAGATAATTGCATATACTAATTCATATGCAGTATGAATTAATTTAAATCATATTTTATAACCTCTGTTATGAGCTGTGCCTAATAGGCAGAATACATTAAAAACTATGAGACATAAACAAAAAGATATTTTTTTATATTTTCCATTTCTTTCTCCTTCCTCAGAAAATCTTTTTTACATAGCTTTTAGCTTGCATTCAAATAACCCTGATTTGTCAATATCAGTATTATGCTTATGTAATTCAACTGTGTGATTTGTAAAGCTATAGTTTTTTATGGCTATATACCATTCCATTATTATAATGTATTAATTTTGGCCGGGCACGGTGGCTCAAGCCTGTAATCCCAGCACTTTGGGAGGCCGAGACGGGTGGATCACGAGGTCAGGAGATCGAGACCATCCTGGCTAACACGGTGAAACCCCGCCTCTACTAAAAAATACAAAAAATTAGCCGGGTGAGGTGGCGGGCGCCTGTAGTCCCAGCTACTCGGGAGGCTGAGGCAGGAGAATGGCGTAAACCCGGGAGGCGGAGCTTGCAGTGAGCTGAGATCCGGCCACTGCACTCCAGCCTGGGCGACAGAGCGAGACTCCGTCTCAAAAAAAAAAAAAAAAAAGTATTAATTTTAATTGGACTCTTTTGTTATTTCCATGTTGGAGCTTCTATTACTATTACCATTATTACATTCCTTTAATGTCTTTTGGTACACGCAAAGTGTCTATCAATAGTGGATTATTGGGTCATATTTTTACTTTGCTATAAGGTTTTGCAAATCAGTTATCAAATGTATACTACTGTTTGCAGCGTATGGGAGTTTCAGTTGCTCCATATCCTTGATAATACATGATATTATCAGTCCTTTCATTTTTGGCTATGTGATAGTGATACCTCATGTAACTTTAAATTTTAGTTTTCTAATTATAATGAGCATCTCTTTATATGTTATTTGATAATATAGATATGCTTTTATTGAGTCCATGTTTCCATTTTTAATTGGACTGTCTGCATTTTCTTATATTTTTGAGATTTTTTTATTGAGATTTTATTTATATCTTCTTTTATTTATATTTCTTATATTTTTATTTTCTTAAATTATTATATTTTTGTTAATGAACTGTTTGTGAGTCCTTCGTATGACTGATAAACAGTAAAGATATCCCCACAATAGACTTATCTTTTCATTTTTTTCATGACAACTTTTCAATATTAGGTCTTAACCTATTTCATTGCTATTTTTTTCCTTTGAGTTATGGCTTTTTGTGTCTTAAGGTATTCTCTTATGTTAATATTTAAACATTTTTTGTAATCATTCTTTTAAAATAGCACTCTAGATACTATTTAAATAATATATGATAGGATGGAAGAAAGTGGGCAGAGAAGTCCTTTATGAAACTGTTCGTGGTATAGGTGAGGGATAATCATTGTAAAGACAAAGAGAGTAGCAAAGAAGATAAAAGAAGTAGACTGAAATGAACTAGGTTTTAGAGGCAAGAGGGATTTTACTGCTGGCTTGAAAGCTCAAATTAAAAACAAGTTGTGGTTGAGGATAATATCTAATGGGATTTTTGTTTTGTTTTGTTTTGCCTGTTTTGCTGCTTGCTTTTTGCTTCCTTTGTGTGAAAAGCTGTGACAATAATGTGAGAAAAACAAGTTGTGATTATCATAAGTAGTTACTTAGGATATATAAATCTCATAGTAAATATCAAATAGGTCGTTATGTATGCAAAGCTAGTAACAGAAACAGGAGGCAGGCAAGAGTCCCCCTCGAAACCTCGCCTTCAAGTCTAAAACAGCATGAAGGCTGAAAAACAGGACTGCTGGTCCAGGGAATCTCAGATCAGTCTGCTCACTAGGAGGATGGAGTGGGGACTTGGGAAGTTCATGCTGTTTGCAACCGGGAGGAGCCTGGCCTCTCCTGTTCCTGTGTGGTAACCTGGGATTTAATCTATGAGATGGGGGCCTGTTAACAGGAACCCCTCTCACTTTGCTGAGTTTTTTCCTTTTCACCCAATAAATTCTGTTCCTCCTCACCCTTCAAAGTGTCTGTGAGCCTAATCTTTCCTGGTCATGTGACAAGAACCCAGTTTCCTACAACACCTGAACTTACAGAAAAGTTTAGACTTGGAGATAGAAGTTGCAAGTTAACAGCAAGGGTTGAGTCTTAAGACTTGTGAACATTTAGTGCCCCAGTAGTAGAGAAAAAGCAGGAGCAGAGAATAAGAAGTATCCATTGGGTAAAGGATAAAGCAGGAGAACAAGCATTTAGAGAAATTTAGAAGAAAATGTGTTTCAAAAAAGACAAGTGATTGGCACCTGGAATGATCCTGAAAGGTGATCTTAAGGAGAGGAGAAAATGTTTTAGTCTATTGGTGGGAACAAAAAGCAGATTAGAGAAGGTGAAAGCCAATAGGATTGTAGAAAATTACAAAAACAAGTGGAGACTATCCTTTGTATAATACTTTTTCCTTATTTTGAGAAGTGGCTTAGAGGAATGGGTTGGTATCTACATGGAATACAGTTAAAGAGTTAATTTTTAAAAAACAAAGGTAAAAATAAATAAATAAGGACATGTTTAGGCCACGGGAATGATTGAGTTGAGTGAAAAAGATTAACACTGGTGAATAAAGCAGAGCTGAAATAGAATCCTTGAAAAAAAGGATCCTCTAGCATCCAAAGCATAAGATAAAGACCTAGTCTTTGAGGTTAAGGAATCTTAACAAAAGTGACAGTGGATAATTTAGTCATTGAGTCAAGTTTCTGTGTAGATTCACTGATAAGAAGATGAGGTGTTTTCTATGTCCTCTTCCTCTCCACAGTGAAGACTAACATGATTCTATTGCCTTCAAGTAAGTTAGGAGAAGGAAGTGTTAAGAGTTTTCAGGAGAAAGGAAGATAGCCATCAGCTTGAAGAGACAGAAAGTGAATTTACGAGGCAAACAATAAAACATTCAGGTGGTGTTGAGAGATTATTTTAGGTCTATATTTTAGAGTAAATTTAAATAACAGTACTTAGCCTGGTTTTGTGATATTTGCTGTAATGTCCAATTGCTTGGGTATATGTACAGAGAGCATAGATAGATAAAATAATAGTTCTACCAAGATTTTAGATTTGCCAGTCCAAAAAAAAAGGAAAATGAGAGCGGCATGGGGAATGGGATGGGACTGCAAATGAATGATTTTAATGATGGACCGTGAGTATAGAGTGATGAGTGGATACAGCAAAATGTCCACTGAAATAGGATCTTAGTGAGATAGGGTTACAAAATACATTTCTGTTATAGTATAGACTAGGAGAAGCCTAGTATCTGAAATTTTATCTGCTTCTGTATACATATACTTTGTGAGTTTTTATACTTTATGTTATAAAGTTTATTTGTTACAATAGACATAGATTTTATGATTTAAGAAAAAAATAAACTTTTAAAATGGTTTCAACAATATGGATCAATAAAATATAGAATATTCATACAAAGAAATATGATACAGCAATCAATATACATCTACTCTTAGGTAATACTTACATTAGACTATTACACATAATTTCCACATACATTATATAAAATATGTCTTAATATAATGATCAGTCAATATACAAAATGTACATTTAACATTTTGTTTTACAAATACATACAAGTTTTATATGTACTAATCTGCAAAAGCCACATGAGGTATACATGTACACATAATCATATAGTTGTGATTTCCATTGCATTGCTTAGGAAATTGATCCTCTGGGAGACTGTGTCATGTGCCCAGTGTCACACAGCTAGTAAGTGGTGGATCTGAGATTTGAATGGTCATCTGCATTGAGGGTTTTGGTCCATTACCATTATATATCATATAAACAGAGAGAGATACCGGAAAGGATTCACTATTAAAATAATAACATCAATGCTTCCTTCTCTCTGTTTGGTAACTTTTAAAAATGTGTCATTTATCTGCCTTTTCTAATGTTTTACAATATAAACGTATTGTGTGATTTCAAATGAAGTAGAATATAATTATAAAGAGAGGTGAAAATTCTCTATAACCTGAATCAGTGCTTTTTCAAAAGCAAATAGAAGTCACGCAGACATAAAGTGCTTTGTTGGATACAGTGTGCTACAGGAGTTCAGACTGAGGAAATAACCTCTACCTTATATTGAAAACTACAAGACTTCTCTTTCTGCCTTTAAAAGATTGAGGCACATAGGGTCGAGTCTTCTATTATGTCAGTATTTACAATTATATAGGACAAAATAAAAACGTAACATATAATTGACTGAATACATGCTGTCCAATCTTGAATGGAAGCATTAACCTTAGTGAATATATTTAGACACTAGAAGAATTTGTCACAGGCAAATTTTCAGTATAAATGGCTACCTTCTTAACTTTATTCTTCACACAGTTTTCACTTACTTGCTATTTTTTCTTTCATTTAATATATATTTATAATCATAAATAAATTATAATTCACCTATAGCCATCCAGATTGTAGGTTTAGAAAAATGTAACTGGTATTTTAAGCATACTCATTGCAAATAACAGTATATAGTGTACTTGAACCAGTATCTGAGGACTCATAGCAATAGCAGTTCCTGAATCTGGATGTGACTTGCTTATTCATTTATGATATATTTTTAGTCATATACATGTTTAAATAATCTACTCAAGATTTGGAATAACATAATATGGCAAAGTAAGAAAAAGTCACAAGGTTTCACTCAGAAATATAGGTTATAGGCCGGGCGCGGTGGCTCAAG
>NW_012116154.1:10516069-10525286 GCF_000951035.1 Colobus angolensis palliatus | reverse complement strand
CTGGGCGACAGAGCGAGACTCCGTCTCAAAAAAAAAAAAAAAGAAATATAGGTTATAACTAGGTGGCCATAAAATTTATTAAGCAATACTGGGCAATTTGGGGAGTTAAATAGGTGCAATAAGAATTATTCCATGTAGTGGCATAAACACAAAATACCTTGGGTAATCTGCGTTGTACACTCAATTCAGTTATAATCTTTATTCTCCCCTGATGATCATTTACATTTATTCAGGTAAATGTGTAAAAGTATTATTGTAGTCTTAAGATAAGACTTATCTACAATAATACTACAATAATAAACAATATGTGAAATATCATTCAGGAAGTCTGTACTTTGTGAGAGAAGTTAATCTATGGACACAGTTGGCTGAACATCTGGTAGAGTGGAGAATGCCATTCTAGAACCTGGATTATTCTTTTTTAACCAACAATTAATATCAAAATCAAAGGCGACTTCAACAAACTCATTTTAAAGGTCAAAAATTTCTACTGCTTCAACAACCCGTAGTTAATGACCACTTTCCAAACCTTGTCAGTACCTGAATCTTAACACCAAAACCCATAAATTCCAACATGCCAACAGCTTGGTTAAAAATGATCTCACAGAATTCCGAAAGAGTGATTGAAACAAGGCAAGGTTAACACAGTGCAATTCTATTTTCACATGAGTTTAGGACCTGAACCAAAATATAAAAAGTCATTGGGAGACAAACTGGATTCTAGAGATAGTGTGATTGTAAAAATTCACCGATTGGGTGTGATGGCTCATGTCTGTAATCTCAGCATTTTAGGGAAGGTGAGGTGGGCAGATCACCTGAAGCCAGGAGTTTGAGACCAGCCTGGGCAACATGGTGAAACCCCATCTCTACTAAAAATACAAAAATTAGTTGGGCATGGTGGCAGATGGCTGTAATCCCAGCTACTCTGGAGGCTAAGGTGGGTGGATCACTTGAACCCCAGAGAAAGAGGCTGCAGTGAGCAGAGATCCCGTCAGTGCACTCCAGCCTGGGTGACAGAGCAAGACTCCATCCCAAACAAAACAAAACAAAACAAAACATTAACCAATCACATCAACTACTACGATTTGTTTATCTGAATGTCAGCAGTGATCATCAAAGAAAAGGCAGAAGGAAATTAGGATTTAGGGATTAAAATTATGGTATAATGCTTCAAAAGGAGAGAGTTGATTAATGCCAAATGTTTTAGTCATTAAAAATGAAATTAATAGATAAAATTTTTAAGAAATTCATATCTTTGATAAACAGTTTTGGTTAAATAGGACTTGGTTATTTCTAATGGCATTTTTTACATTTAATAAAATAGATATCAGTAATTGTTAATGAAAAAGCATTTTTTCCTATCCCAACATGCTTTATCTATGTTTTTTTACAAATTAACTTTTATAGTCATTGACTTATATTGCTGCTGTCGTCAACAACATTGATGTTTGTCTAAACTAATAACTGAGTAAAAATGGAAAGGAAGCATGGTTTTCAACTGAACTGGGATTAAACATCTGTAAATATAAAGTATATGTGAAACTAAAAGAAACTTTTTTAATGAGTGAAGTTATAATATTTTATTTATATAAGGAGAGCTGTTTCAATGTACATATGGCAAAATATGTTCTTCTAGATGGGAAATAGGCCATTCTCGAGCTTTTGGAATGAACTCAGCAACATCAGAACACCTTGAGAACTGGAATCTGTAGAAACATCTGTAGTCACCACCCTTGGCACGGACAATGCCACTCTAATGGAAAGCAAATGCCACAAGGAGGTCGTGCAAAATGACAAATGGGTAACTGAGAAGAAAAAAAGGAAAGTGAAATATTCCGTGAAAACACTCTAAATGAGAGTTACATATGAGACACCTCTAGGGGGACTTCTAGGTCTAACTGACAGATACTTTGAAAAGGGCTAATTGCTAGAAAAAAAGTAGGTGGGGCTTGTGCCAGAATGTCTTGATTTTTAAAAGCAGGAATTTTCTAATTGGAGACTATATCCTGATGAAATTTTCAATATATGAGGTATATAGACAATCTAGTTATAAGAAATCTATTTTTAAGAAATAATCTTCATTAACTCACAGTTTGTAAAGTTGAAATCAAGAGGTGGAATGCTATCCTCATAAAGAGTAAACCAATGTTCACATAAGAATATTGTCTGCACTACAAATAGCATTTTAACCACACAAGTTCAGATTTCCTTAATCATTGTGTTTAATAGGTTCAATGATGATTTAGTGTGTATTTGTATGCAATTTTATAATTATGTGTTTGGAGTACAGAAACAATTCATAGACGATTTCTAAAATAATATTCTCATTCCTGAGAGCCAAGCACGGGCATAGAGGCTTGACTTGATAACTGAACTGTAACTTAGTAAACAAGGTGAGAAAAGAAGTCACATCAATTTAATATTTTCACCTTACCAGCTTATAACTCATATTGAGAGGTGACAATGCGCTAGCAGCCCTCACTCTCAGCGCCTCCTCGACCTCCGGCCTTGGCGTCCACTCTGGCAGCGCTTGAGGAGTCCTTCAGCCCACCACAGCACTGTGGAAGCCCCTCTCTGGGACTGCTGAGACCAGAGCCTCCCCCTCCTGCTTGCCGGAAGGTGTGGAGGGAGAGGCGCCGGCAGGAAGCTGGGCTGCGCTCGCGGGCCAATGTGAGTTCTGGCGGGCGCGGACTTGGCGGGCCCCGCACACGGAGCGGCCAGCCGGCGCCACTGACCCAGGGCAGTGAGGGGCTTAACACCTGGGCCAGCAGCTGCGGAGGTTGTGCCAGGTGCCCCAGTATTGCCGGCCCGCCGGCGCCGCATTCTCGCTGGGCCCTAGCTGCCTTCCCCCGGGGCAAGGTTCGGGACCTGCAGCCCGCCATGTCCTAGCTCCTCCCCCTGCGGTGGGCTCCCGGGCGGCCTGAGCCTCCCCAACGGGCGCCGCCCCCTGCTCCGTGGCGCCTGGTCCCGTCAGCAGTCCAAGGGCTGAGGAGTGCATGTGCGGCTCGGGACTGGCGGGCAGCTCTGCCTGCAGTCCTGGTGCAGGATCCACTAGGTGAAGTCAGCTGGGCTCCTGAACTGGATGGGGACTTGGAGAACTTTTGTATCTAACCAGAAGGATGGTATGTACACCAATCAGAACTCTGTAACTAGCTAACCTAGCGGGGACTTGGAGAACTTTCCGTCTAGCACTCTATGTCTACCTCAAGGATTGTAAGTGCGCAAATCAGCACTCTGTGTCTACCTCAAGGTTTGTAAATACACCAATCAGCACTCTGTGTCCAGCTCAGGGTTTGTGACTGCACCAATTGGTACTCTGTGTCTAGCTAACCTAGGGGAGACTTGGAGGACTAGCACTCTGTGACCCTGTGTCTAGCTCAAGGATTGTAAATGCACCAATCAGCACTCTGTCTAAACGGACCAATCAGCTCTATAAAACGGGCCAATCAGCAGGATGTGAGTGGGGCCAGATAAGGGAATAAAAGCAGGCTGCCAGGCTCAGCAGTGGCAATCCGCTCTGGTCACTTTCCATGCTGAGGAAGCTTTGTTCTTTTGCTCTTTGCAGTAAATCTTGATGCTGCTCACAGTTTGGGTCCATGCTGTCTTTCTGAGCTGTAACACTCACCAACAAGATCTGCACCTTCACTCCTGAAGCCAAGGAGACCGTGAACCCACTGGGAAGAACAAACAACTCCAGACATGCTGCCTTTAAGAGCTGTAACACTCACTACGAAGGTCTGCAGCTTCACTCCTGACAGCGAGACCACAAACCCACCAGAAGGAAGAAGCTCCAGACACATCTAAACGTCTGAAGGAACAAACTCCAGACACACCATCTTTAAGAACTGTAACACTCACCACGAGGGTCCGCGGCTTCATTCTTGAAGTCAGTGAGACCAAGAACCCACCAATTCCGGACACAGTATCTTCACTAACAATTTTATAATCGCAATAGTTTCAAAGCCTGTGATAGACATAAATATAGGCTTTATTTGCATTTTAATTTTTGATCACCATTCCTTTTTCAACGTTTCTAAATTTCCTATTATTGTGTCTCTCTAGGGGAAAAAAGGATTTTCTAATCATAGCCTTGCAAATGTGGCCACATATAAAGAGATAAGAATCACTCAAGGTCATTGGCATAGATGAGATTAGATGACAAGGAGAAAACAAAATAGAGAATATTATAAAAATGTTAAAATTCTAAAGGATATGAGTAGTTGTAAAATGTTTAAAAAGACACAACTTCTAATGTCATTGTACTTTAATGATAAAACAAAAGTTTTCTGTTTGTAAAGTGTGTAAAATTGCATAAATATAAATAAGCAAAAGAAATCTAAAGGTACTTCCTGATTTTTTGAAACAGTGCTTTCCTGGAAACGGAATTAAGTATAGAACAATATGGTTAAGGCAGGCTGACTCTTCTCAGACAAGCAGTATGAGGATCTCAGACTGTGTTCCTGAAGATTTGGAAGCAAAGAGACACAACAACAACAACAAAATCAAGGATGAAAATCAACATATACATATGATAAACTTGCAAGTCTTTGAAACTCAATGAAGCTTAGGAAAGTTAGTGATATATTTTCCAGGGTACCTTGCTATGTTAAGGAGAAAGTAATGGAACTAAGTTTTTAAACAAATCTGTGCTGAAAAATTCATATATGTTATTTCAACTGGTTCTCATGAAAATATTGGGAAGTAATTACCATCTCCCATTTAAAAGATGACGAAACCATCACAAAGTGAATATTGCTGAAATCGCAGAACTAGCAGGAAATGTATTTAGGATGGAAATCTGTATTTTCCATTTTCTTTCCACTCACTCACACTGCAAAAAGTCTTCTGAAATGAAACTGCCATCAGGAATGAGGGAATGTGACACACATACACACATACACAGGCACACATGAACACAGAGACACGCAGAGGGAGACAGAGAGGGAGGAGAGGGTGACAGAGAGAGAAAGAGATTGGAACAAATGGATTTTTCAGTAATAATGTGCCCTGTGTACTCTCCAGTGTCCGGTAAGAATTAGCAGGCATCCTCCCTGTCAATTCATTACCAAGAAAATAATTTGTCACTAGGAGCAATCATTTTACAAACCCTGCATGCACAGTGCAACTGCTAATGTAATAATCCCATGGGAGATAAAAGAAAATAAAACATTCAGAATGAGGATGGTTTTTAGTGTGTACCAAATGCTAGCAATTCACTGCAAATGGAGTAGTGTTATTTCCTTTTTATTTCATTTCCCCCCACTATTGCTTTGAATATTGGATTTTCTTGTGACAAGGGTTCCAAGTTAATGATCAAAGTGCACTTCATGAACCAAAATGATTTTAACTCAGTTTTCGGAGTGACACTTCCTAAGATGTACCCCTGGGATTCAAATTTTCCTGACTCAAGACTGTTTCTATTCAAGCTCTAAAACCACTTTTAAGGGTAATAGCTATGTAAACACTATTATATTTTGGTTGATTGAATCTGCATGAATTATTTTTCATTAAATAACAAAATCTAATTGTAGGGTAAAAAATCTTGTTAACTGTTTTTATAAACGTGTGCCCCAGGGCAGCAGGACTTAGTTTTTCACTAACCATGGGTTTCAGAAAGCTTTTCAATTCTTCCAAATCATTGCTTGCTTATATTTTTCATTGAAAATTGAAAATATAAAAATGACATTTTATGATAAGTATGTATTAAATATATTTTCTTCTAGCTAAAAACTGCTTCCTAATATGAATTTTGACTTGTGTTCTATAAATGAAAACACATGAAAAGCATGTAGACTCACACTAAAGGAACATTAGCCAGTAACTGATGTACAGTTTCAAGTCCTAATCTTGCTGTATAAAAAGCCGGGGGCCTTGGGTCACCTATTCAGTTTACCTAATGCTGAGAAGAAAGGAAGGATCTTGCTTGGGAAAAAAATACAATGCTCTTTGGAGACCAAATGCTCCAATCACCAGATTCTTCAGATTTATTCATATACTGTCAGTGTTATACATATATATATTATATATTATATGTATTATATATAATATAATATCATATATAACATCTATTTTACATATATATATATTTATGTATATATCAAGAGGGAAAGAATGAACCATTGTCCACTGAAACTAAGCAAGATTCTTATTCATGCCTGAAG
Organism: Colobus angolensis palliatus; assembly: GCF_000951035.1. NCBI lineage: Eukaryota > Metazoa > Chordata > Mammalia > Primates > Cercopithecidae > Colobus > Colobus angolensis. The sequence continues at coordinate 10,519,125 of NW_012116154.1, read as the reverse complement.
ATCTAGGGCAAGGATACAAACCAAGCTAATTACTCCGCTTCGTTAATCTCCAGAAAATTATTTCATTAACACATGCACTCACACCCACATAGTAGAAAGTTAGGTGAAATATCCTCAGCGACACTGAAGTGTTTTCTCTAGACTGATCACAGATTTTTGTAGTGTTACATCACTTTTATAAACTGCTTCTATTTTCACTACAAGTCTAGAATTTTCTTGTTGAAGAATGGATTGGTCTTACTCCAGCTTACAAAATTACTCCAAAATGTACTTGATTCCTTCAACTTTTCTACTTAAAATGTTATTAGAGCTTGCATGACCAGAGCAGAATGTACTTTTCCTCAAGTGCATGTTACTTGCATGCCTTATTTTGTGTTTCCTAATTGAGAAAAACTGTCAGTAGCTGACCTGAATGCTTCTACTAATAAAAATGCAACGTGGGATTCAAGTGACTTTACCTCTCTTACAAATGTCCTTCAAAAATTAAAGGAGAAAATCGCCTGAAGTTTCAAAGATGTTTCTGTCAAGTGGTTACTTCTACATTCTAGAGTCAACTACAGAGACTAAGATATAAATTGTGTACTATATAAAATAAATAGAACATTCAAATACCCTGTTAGCAATGTTATAGTCTATGAGTACACTTAATTGCAAGGACATTTTAACTAAATGCTAAAATACATATTTTCAAAATGACCTTATGATTTTCCACATAAGAAAAGTTTTCGAATTTATTTTCCTTTTTTGGAAGTAGACTTGAATTCCCCCTTCATGAAATTTGTCTTATTTTTGAGTGAAAACTATAATATTTATGGTGTACATATAGGGCGCAAATATATGTGTGTTTTTCCTGTTTTTCCATGCAGATTCCACATTCCTTAAATGAAAAAGAAGCTAGGGAGTTATTTTGCAGTAGTCTAATTCTCGACATTGAAAAAAAAAGCCATTTTATCTCCTAGTGAAATGTTACCAATATTTAGTGGAAGTCTCCCCAGGTTAAAAGGAATTCACGGTTCATCCCTGGATCTTACGTTAACATAGTGTTCTTAAATCTTCCACACAATTGTCTGAACCCCAGATTTTTCATCAATAAAATCAGAAACATTTTAAGAATTCAATAGCAACTTATTAGCAGACTTTTATATTGATTTGCTAATGAATATTATGTGTTTGTAAAAAGCAAATCATTAATTTGTGAAAGGTCATCTTAGTACTGGAAGTAATGGCAGTTATAAATTATTGAGAAACTTTTAAATACTCAGTGTTGAGTGTTTATAAGTTGAGTGTTATAAGTTGGTAAATTATATAGATTATTTTCCACATACACGTAACTTTGTAAGATTGATAATGTTCTCTTTTTAAAAAGTATGTCAGAAAAGCTAAGAATCTTGAACAATTCATAATGAAAATAACAAATCCAACTCGGGTGTTCTGCTCATTCCCAAAGAGGTGTGTTTCCATCTACACCATAATAATAATAACAGAATCCTTCAATGAATTGAAACCACCTGTTTTAGTGGTAAAACAGAGTGAAACTGAGAATCAGGAAAACTAAAATTAGCTATTAAAATAGCACAGCAATTGAAATACCAGAATGATAAACTGAAGATTAGTAAGATTAGTTACCTATAAGATATGGATAAGAATAAAGAAATGCAAAATAACCTGTGTTGGGGTCACATCTCCAGGTTTATCCTTTTTGTAAAATCCTAATTTTAAAAATTCGAATATCTTACATACCCAAAAAGATAAAAGTTAAAATAAAAAAGCTTGGAAGAAACCCCTGATATTGAATAAAAATGGAAAAATGCTAAAAAAAAAAAAAAAAAAACACTCTGTATTTTAAGTAAACAGCATAATCTCACTGAAAAGTGAATAGGAAGAAAGAACTAGCCCAAACGGACTTTGAATATATTATTGGACAGACAGCATAATCCCACTGAAGAGTGGATAGGAAGAAAGAACTAGCCCAAATGGACTTTGAATATATTGTTGGACAATGTAAACTCAGATTAAAAACAATAAAAAATAATTACTATAAATAATTGAATTCTACTTAGTAGACGTTTATTTTTCCCAGTGACATAAGTTAGCAATTCTGAAACTACTTTGTCTATAAATCTTAGAACTAAGCAAGTAAGTAGATATATTGTGGATAATGAGAAGCAGTGTTGTCACTGTCAGAGAAGACAGTAATGGAAGTGGAAAAGAACAGAATAAACCATGTGATGCTGAATTGGAATCGGGATAATCATTGTGCAGTCCTAGACTCGAATATATGTGAGTGATTAGCTCTAGAGGTAGAAACAGATGTGTGTGTACAACTTCCCAGCTCTATTATCAGGTAAGACAACTCACAAGCAATGAAAACCCAGAAGCAATGGGCACATAGAACCCAGATCTTGGTTTCTTTTCTTCTTCTTTTTTTTTTTCTTTCTTTTTGAGACAGTCTTGCTCTGTCACACAGGCTGGAGTGCAGTGGCGCGATCTCGGCTCACTGCAAGCTCCGCCTCCCGTGTTCACGCCATTCTCCTGCCTCAGCCTCCCCAGTAGCTGGGACTACAGGTGCCCGCCACCACACCTTAGCTAATTTTTTTTGTATTTTTAGTAGAGACGGGATTTCACCATGTTAGCCAGGATGGTCTGGATCTGACTTCATGATCAGCCTGCCTCGGCCTCCCAAAGCGCTGGGATGACAGGCGTGAGCCGCCGCTTCTGACCAGATCTTGGTTTCTTAATACCATTCTCCCCAGTAAGAAAACTGTGGGCCGGGCACAGTGGCTCAAGTCAGTAATCCCAGCTCTTTGGGAGGCTGAGGTGGGCAGATCATGAGGTCAAGAGATTGAGACCATCCTGGTTAACATGGTGAAACCCGGTCTGTACTAAAAATACAAATATTAGCTGAGCATGGTGGTGCGCACCTGTAGTCCCAGCTACTCAGGAGGCTGAGACAGGCGAATCACTTAAACCTGGGAGGAAGAGGTGGCAGTGAGCCGAGACTGCGCCACTGCACTCCAGCCTGGGGAAAGACTGAGACTCCCTCTCAAAAAAGGAAA
>NW_012116154.1:10486551-10516019 GCF_000951035.1 Colobus angolensis palliatus | reverse complement strand
GGGGACCGTGACGAAACGCCTGAATCTAGAAGTAGGGCTGAAACATAAGAAAATAATCCTGAAACATGTGGGTGTGTGAGTAAATAAGAAAGAGTTATAACAAAGGACACAGAAGGGTCAGCTTGAAGGCCTTATCCTGCTGAGATCTTGGACAATTTGAGACTCAGAAGAAATAATGACAATAAGAATTCTAATATTTTCAATAAAATAATTCAAGGAACCAGACTGATAATAAATCAATGAATAGGTAGATAAATAAACTAAAACAAAAAGTTCTTCCTTTTGACAGAAACCCAACTAACAAATATAGAAGGAGTAATCAAAGTAGAAAATGAATCTTATTTTGTCAACCACAGTAACAAACATCGAGTCAGGCATCAGTTATCAAATAGATGCAAAAACTAATGGGTGGAATTTTGAGGAATAACAAGATATTTACATGATTTCAAAGTATCCTTCCAAAACATATTTATTCATTTTAAAAAGTTAAATGGTAACTGCTGTCGTTTGAATGTGTCCCTAAATCACGTGTGTTGAAAACTCAATCCCCTGTGGGGCTGTATGGAAAGGCGGGGCCATTAAGAGGTGGCTGTACCATGAGAAATGCCTTTATGAATGGGTTATTTCATGTATTAAATTGATTAATTTGTTAATTGGTTAATTTTTATCAGGGAAGTGGGACTGGTGGCTTTCCAAGAAGAGGAAGAGAGACTTGAGAGAGCACACTCAGGTCCCTTGCCATGTGAGGCCATTTGCTTTCTCAGGACTCTGCAGCAAGTCCCCACCAGCAAGGAGGCTCTTACCAGATGCAGTCCCTCAACTTTGGACTCCTAAGCCTTCATGACTATAAGAAATAAATTCATTTTCTTTATAAACTACCAAGTTTCAGGTATGGCTCACGCCTGTAATCCCTACATTTTGGGAGGCCGAGGAGGGCGGATCATGAGGTCAAGAGATTGAGACTATCTTGGCCAACATGGTAAAACCCCATCTCTACTAAAAATACAAAAATTAACTGGGCATGGTGGCGGATGCCTCTAGTCCCAGTTACTTGGGGGCCAAGGCAGGAGAATCGCTTGAACCCGGGAGGCAGAGGTTGCAGTGAGCCCAGATTGTGCCACAGCACTCCAGCCTGGCCACAGAATGAGACTCTGTCTCAAACAAACAAACAAACAAACAAACAGGAAACAAACAAATATTGTAACTTACAGTGAAGAAACTTAAATGATAGCAATTTAACCAAGTATTAAATTTAATATTCTCAATATTTTAACAGACAAATATTTTGTGCCTATTGATATGAGGCACCAAGAAGGGTATAACATCACTTCTGTATGCCTCTTCCAAATGTGCATAACCTGAATCTAGTCATGAAGGAATATCAGATAAACCCAAGTTGAAGAACATTCTATAAAATGTCTATTCTGAACTTGAAAATATTCAATGTACAAGGTACAAAGAAAGATCCAGAAACTGTTTTAGATTATACATGTGATATATAATCTTAGATTTAATTTTACTTAGAAAGCATATTGTTTTGTTAATTAACAAAATATGAATATAAACTTTCCTTAAATGATAATACTGTATCTATCAATGTTACATTTTTAAATTTTGATAATTATGTAACAGAATCTCTCTGTTTTTAGAAAATTCACATAAGGTAAATAGGGGTAAAAGACCATTATGTCTGCAACTCACTGGCCAGTGATTCAGAAAAATAATGGTATACACACAGAGACACATACATAGGTACACACAGAGAGAGTATACAAAGGATAAAGCAAATGTAGTACTACCATAACAGGGAAACTATAAGACCATATGAAATTTTGAGGATACCATTCTTGTATTTTCTAAAATTCTGCATTTATGTTAAAGTGATGGTTAATTTTATGTGTCAACTTGATTTCACTAAGGAATGTTTAGAAAGCTGATAAAACAATATTTCTTTGTGTGTCTGTGAGATTAATTCTAGAAGATTTGTGCTTTTGAATCAGTAGACTTAAGAAAGACAATTCATCCTCACCAGCACAGGCAGGCATCATTCAATCCATTGAGGGTCCAAATAAAACAACAAGGCAGAAGAAGGATGAATTCACCATCTTCATGAGCTGAAGCTTTCATCTTCTCCTGCCCTAAGACATCACAACTCTTGGTTCTCAGGCCTTTGGACTCTAAGGCCTACACCAGTGGTCCCCTGGTTCTCAGGACTTCAGACTTGGAATGAATTATACCACTAGCTTTCCTGGTTTTCTGGCTTGCACACAAATTAGCATGGGGTTTTTCAAACTCCGTAATTGTATAAGCCAGTTCCCATAATATATCTCCTGTTATGTATCTATATATATCCTATTGGTTCTGTTTTTCTGGAGAACCATGACTGATAAATATATTTGTTTTAAAAATGAGCACTCATGGCCATAAGCCTGAGGCTTCAGTGAGCTATGATTGCACCACTGCACTCCAGCCTGGCAACAGAGTAAGACTTGGTCTCAAATAATTTTTAGGTAAAAATAAACAAAAGTGTGCAATAATGAGATTCAGATACCGTATCTTGGAAATTTGTGATGATCTCAAGGAATTTTTGCAGATGTAACATTCTCTAATTCAACGGAACACGTAATAAGCCTTCTGGTAGCAAAATTCTCCTTGATCATGATTCTGAAAACTGAATTCCAAAATTATCTTTATGCCAAACCAACTCTAATATAACAAGTTCTTTCAATTTAGAAAACTCGTTTTTCATAATAATAAGATATATGCTGTGCCTAAATGTCATTAGATAAAATATGTTTATCTGCTGCTTTGTTAAGTGTTTAATATTGCCTTGAAATTAATGAAATTTACTGTAACTTGTTCTTTTTCATTTTTTCAATTCTTACAGTATTAGAATATCTCATGTAAGGTTTATCATTAGGAAAAAAAATAAATACAATGGAGGTGATATATGTATTTTTTAAAAGAATCATTTACCTGCCTATAATAAGTCCATTTTCACTCTCAATATAGCCTCATGCCTTTTAGTGTGCTTGTGTGCAAGGCTGTTTTCTTATATCCTGTTTGGATGTTTTTAGATTCGCTTCATGAATTCAGAGTTTTGAAATGCTTCAAAGACAAAACTCATTATTCTTTCAATATTTCTGCTTAAGCTGGATTGACTTTATGTGAATTACATATGTTGACACTAATTGGTAATTTTTAAAGAAAAAAGTATCTAGACAGCTTCTACCCTTTGAGGGGGAACTTAGATAAATGAAAATATCAACTACGGAATAATTGATACACTTGTATAATTCTGAATTTGCTGGTACAGAGTTAATATAACATTAAAATAATAGACAACAAATGAATACATGTCATTGCCTAATGTTTCCTTGTGACCATATGTCATTCTTTTTAGTTGTTTACCTTAAATTACAGACATTTATAGCTTAAAATTGGCTCTTTGGGGAAATAGAATAAAATTCTTTTTGTTGAGACTTTGGAAAACACAGTATCTTCATACTTCAAATAGTTTAATGACTTTATGCTTTGTTTCATCTTAACTTATAACTTTATCTATTTTTGTGCAAAGTGTCAGTTAATGATATATGCATACTATAGTGGGATTTTGCTTACAGCAAATGAAACTGACAAAAAATAGAAAAATTTAGGATATGGCTTGAGAGAGCAAACAAACTTGGAGAAAATGGTTTATCTATTGTGGGATATAGTAAATGCACATTACTCACTGTAAACTATCCACCCTTTTTGTGCTCCATTTTTATTGATTTCCGAGACTAAGATGGAATTATTTTACGTGGCATATTTGTCTTAAAGCTCAACATTTTGCAAAGTCCTTTAGGAGCAATAGCCCCGCAGTACCTTGACTGACATTCAATAAATTGAAAAATGAAAGAGGACATTTATGAAGCTTTAGTGGTGCTGATGAGGAGAAACAGGAGGTAGACAGCAGCAGAAACCTGGGGAGAGTAAACAGCAGATCAAATTTGGAAGGAATCCAAGATGAGTCAGTTTTGCATTGGTATGTTTTCCCCTTTTCTTTTTTATATCTTTGAATTAGTTTCAGTTGTCTTATAACAAATATTTTTTTTTTTAACATTAAACAATTTCCCCTACTGCCTCACTCCCTTAGCACAAGCAGAAACCTGAATTGAAATTTGTATAAAGAACTGAGCATGGCCGGTAACCCTTAACACTTTGTATGCTGTCAGCAAGGTATTACACAATATCTTTCTAATCTAATTCTATGGTTTGTGTTAATTCATCTGATTGCAAAACTGGAAGCTGGCTTTTATTATAATTTTGGCCAATATCTTGAGGCAATTAAAATGGATTATATCAGTCAAGGATTTTCCAGAAAAATAAAATCAACATATTATAATGTGTACACACCACACACACACACGTGCACACACACAATTATTGAATAACACAGGTTTCAACTGTGAGGGTCCATTTAGACATGAGTTTTCTTCTGCCTCTGCCACTCTTAAGAAAATAAGGCTAACCTTTGCCCTTCCTCCTTCTCTTCAGACTGCTTATCATGAAGACGATGTGGATGAAGACTTTCCACTCAATGAAGATCCACTTCCACTCAAGGACTAATAAAAATATTTTTTCTTCCTTGTGATTTTCTTAACAACATTTCCTTTTATGTAACTTACTTCATTGTAAAAGCAGACTTTACAATGTATGTAACACACAAAATACGTGTTAATCAATTGTTTATGTTATTGGTAAGACTCCTGGTCTATAGTAGGCTATTTGTAGTTAAGTTTTGAGGGAGTCAAAAGCTATACTTGGATTTTCTTTTTACTGTGTGGGGGTAGAGGTGGCACCCCGACCCTAAAGTTGTTCAAGAGACAACTGAATCTACTTAAGGTCAACTGATTGTAAATGTTAATCACGGTACAAAATCATTCACAACATCTAGACTAGTGTTTGACAAAACAACTGAGCACCACAGCCTAGAAAAGTTGACACAAGTTGACACATAAAATTAACCATGATAATGGTAGTTTGGCACTATCCTTAACAAACTCCTTCTGCAGATATTTCATAAACCACTGACAGAAATTCCCCCCTTGGCCAAACTCTAACCGAGGCTCCTCTGAGCGCTTTAGTCGCTAGGCCTCTACTTGGCCTAAAAAGACTTTAACAAAACACAACCTCATTTCTAATAGGTCAACGCCACTTGCCTAGAATGATCATAGCCCTCTGTAAAGTGTCTGCCAGAGAAAACTAGGGTTACCAAAATAATTTGCTGTTTGTTACAGCCAATGCCTGAAGACAGGATCCCTGTCTCAGATTCTGTAGGAGGGCAGCAGCGTAAATTCAATAGGGCCAGTTAGGAAACCTGATGGGTTTCTTATGGACCAAACTTCCTTCCCCCTTTTAGTAATTTTGTACTTCCCTGACTCTACTGAGTCCCACTTACACTCTTATCTACAACCTAATTTTCTCTTTAAAATGCCCAGTAACATTTGTAAAAACCAAAGTTGAGTTAAATTCATACTGCACTCTTTTCTTGGTGGCAATAGTACATTAATGGTTAAAATCTGTCCTTACCAATTTAAACAGTGCCCAACTTTGTTTTTTCTTTGCCACCACTTTCCTTTTCAAAAAAAAAAAAAGAAAAAGAAACAAACAATACATTGAAAAACAACAGGCAGAATATTTTAATTAATTAATATAACCTAAATGCCTATGATGCCATGATGAAACCAGAAAAAAATAACATATTTGAAGACATAAAACTAAAAGTAAAGGGTTGGTAAATGATTCTTGAAACAGAAAAAAAAAAAAAATGACAAGGAAAAGAAAAAAATATTTTTAGAAAACAAATTAATGTATGCATATTTCTCAACAGAAAAATAAGAAATGACTATTAACTCACTTCTCTGAAATTACCATTTTTTAATGTTATGATTGAAACAAGTAATATCCCTTGAACCATAAAAATCCCAAAGTCCGTGACAACTAAGCTAAGATTGCCTTCCTTCTTCCTAGATTATCCTTCTACACACAAATAGTTCCGCCTGAGCTTTCTTTATTCATATAAATGAATAATATTATATTTCCACTTTTCTTTCCCATTATAGAGCACCTACCATTTTGTTTTACCTCTTCCATATGCTAGCCGTATGTGACTTGAGACATACAAGATGATGCATTTCCTCTCACACAATAAAATGCTGTTTCTTTTCCTAGCAGGAATTACTGCTCTACCTAATTCAATCCATATGTGAAAAACAGAACTCTATCTTTCATTTATAACTGCTCCTGAACCATGACACAGAGTGCTATCTGTCTCTACCTGTGATTACTCTGGATACCAGTATAGATCCATAATGCTTAGAGTACTAGTTAATAATTTTTAAAAGTCACATCTCTCTACCTCGCTAATTAACCCCTGACTATATTCGGCTACATTTATTTTTAAGTAGAATATGTACTATATATGTGTTACTGATTTACATACGTAATATGTATATGTATACTTGTCAGTTTCAACTAATCAGAAATTACATCAATATAGCCATTGAAAAAGTATTCTTGCCTGCATAAACTTTCTCATGAAGAAGTATTCTTGTCTGCATACACTTTCCCATGTTGAGAGGAATGGAGGATCGAAAGTTGAGAAATCCTGAAAGACTGAACACAGACTCAAAGACTGAGTTGAACAAAATAATACGGCTTTGTTTCAATTAGAAAAAAAAAAGTTCCATTTGCTTCCAGCACTCATTTAATTTTACATAAACACGTTTTTGTGGCTGAAGCAAAACTGGCTCATTTGCAATTTGAAATAAAGTATAAAAACTGTTCTGGGAGTTATTTCTAAGTGGAACTAAGATCAGAATTGTCTATTTTGGAAAAATCGTATTCGTCAAATGAATCTTGGACCAAAAACTGTTCGAAAAACAATGTTAACATCACATGTAGGAATGGTGTTTTCTAGGGTTTGACATTTTCAGTGATGGAGAAATACTAAATTTTATAAATGGAAATATCACTACTAAAACCAGAAAGCAATAAATAGAATGATGTCTTTTGTTTCAAAAGTTGATATACTCGGGAGATGCAAAAATAATAATAAAAGTGAGATATTTCCTGGCAAAGTTATCTCAGGGTAAACGTGGCAGCCAGAAGTGCCGCTAGCCAGTATTCTTTGGGCAAATGAGGGAAGGGTCAAACTAAAAGCTACTTTATCACCTTTAATTTAAAATCCTACACATCACTGTCTATCCTACACATCACTTTTCATCCTACACATCACTGTCTATCCTCTATCAACTGGAATAAGAATGGCAGAATATCAGATGATATCAGCTTTTAAAAACGAACTTTAAAAAAAAAATGGGCTGAATTGAATGTATTATATCTTTGCCGCAGAGGATATCAAGTGTTTTAAATCTGCAATCTCAGAAGATTCTTGACTACAACTTAATTTATGCACCTGGTGCTTAATTTGCCACCCCACCCGAACCCCACAAAGGAATATATTTAGAGTATTTTAAAATAATGAAAACATCTTAATTATCAGAGCAGTTGTGAACAGAAGGGTAAATAAAAGAAAGCCCACATCCTTTCACTGTAATGATGTATGATGTAGACAACTAGGTTCTGTTATAAAACATCTTTTGCTTTTGTTCAGCTAAATCTGGCTTTTCTTTCACTGGTAAAAATTCTATTGTTTCTAATGGAAAGATAGGAAAAATATCAGATGTAAGTATTCTACTTGTTAAATAATTTTTAAAAAGGGCAGTCTTAGCCTGTGCTAATGATTTCATATAACTAAGCATATATATAACAGAAGACTTTACTTTCACAAAAGTTTCTTCCCGTTTCTGTAATTGTCATTTTAAAGGTTGTTAGTTATTTTCAAAATACTCAAGTTTCTTATACCACCAAGAAAGGTGGAAAATGTAGTATTATCTCTGCTAAGTGTCTCATGCAACAATAGCCATTTCAAAGCAAATTTTAAGGAAAAATTTAGACGGAGAAACAGGATTTTAGTTTTTAAAGCACACGTTGGTAATTAACAAGTCTCTTAGCTTTTTAAGGCCCATATAGTATTTCTATGTCTATAACAGAAGAGGCTGCAACTATCAGATCCTTAAAGTTTTTAATAAGTTTAAAAATTATGATTTTAAGTCTTTCAAATAAATAGTTCATGTCTGAAATGTTTTACTGGTTCTAAAAACTAGAAAGTGATAATGAAAACTTCTTAAAGTTTATGTAAAATTATTACCTTTTCTTTATCGTAACCTAGCTGATAATTTTAACTGCTTTTATAAAGTCATCAACCTGACTCTAAAGCAACTGTTATGAGGTTAAAAACAACAATGACAACCGTGACAACAAGACAACAACAGCAACAATAAATAGCAATGGCAAAGGTAAAGATAATTTCTCAATCTGCAGGGGATCTGGAAGAGACCTCAGGATATTAAAAAAGAAAAACACAAACAAATACATAGTGCAAAATGGAAAAGTGTGGAGAGACAACACTCAACCAAGTAAATAATAAACCTAAGTAATAATGAAGAACACTAGACATATAAAGAGTACTATCATTCTACACTGGAGAGCTCCTAGTTAGTTAGTTTGATAGGTTTTTAAGTTTTGCCACAGGAAATAATGAAAATACCTGATTCGTCTTAGAGACACATTTTTTGGTTAAACAAGGAGACTCATTTAATGTTTTTTGTTAAAATGCACGTATGTTACCAGAGGAATCAAGAAGATAGCTTTTGTTTCCTGATACTCTACATCCTCTCAGCAATTATCTAAAACCTTTTTGATCATTTTTGAATAAAAACATATTTAAATTGATTTAGAAACAGCAGTCAACATAGATTCATTTAAGAAACATTTTGTTCAGCATATGTGAACATGGTTTTAGATAAGAGCTTTGAAACGCAGACAGAATTTTGGGGCAAATGGGTCCATTCCTCACTCTGCATGTCTTCAAATAAGAGAAAAGTTATAATCAACAGATAGATCACCTTTGAATCATTTGATTGAGTTGGACAGACGACTGAACAAAGCAAGATCAATTCCTTTGAACTCTGTAACCTTATACTTATTTAAAGAGTAAAATTATTTTCCCCATGATTTCGAGCAAATTTAACCCATTAAATCAGAGTCATATAATAAGTGTCCTTCTTATTGTTAAGTTTTCTGTAAAAAATAAAAAAACTGTGATCATTTTCTTAATGTCAATTGTGAAAATATAATCCTTATATATGAGTCAAGTATGATAAATGAGGTTTAGTTTTAGCATCAAGAAGGTTCATTAGATATGAACTTACATACTCATGAGGATCCAAAGCCCTACAAGTTTCTAAGAGTTAACGATCATTATTAGAGAGATGATTTTTCATAAGTTCACATTGCTAAAATATTTTGATTCAGATTGAACATAGTGGAGCCAGGTTCTTCGTTTATAAGTAAAAGCAATTAAATGGCGATTTTACATTTTGTTCAAGAAAACTGCTTTTGGATGTGTCCAATCTTCCATAATAAACACAGCATCTTTATAATCTTTAAGAAAATGATTTAGGTTCTTCTGCTTTTAGGTTGTAAGTTATAGAACAATTACAGGTTTTAAAAGAGTAATTTGCTTATAAGTAGGAAATTCCAAGAGTATGTATTTTCCTTCAGTTCCTGAGCTACTGTTTTCTAGTCTCTTATGATGCGTATGCATATCCTTTCCTGCCAGTGCCAAGCAGTCTGGTTTCTTAGCACACTTTAATTTTTTTTTCCCATGGGCCAAATCAAGCAGTAGATCTTGAAACCTAGATAGACTTGTTGCTAGAGATGGGGCCAAAGCATAATTCTGGAGTGTATTTCTCCTAAAATGGAAACATATGTACGCTTGTGAAGATTTCTATATTTGCTACAGTAGAGCTAACCTAAACTCTCAAAAATTATATTGAATAAATGCTAGTTAATAGCATAATCAACAGCTTCACGGATTTCACATTTACTGAGTTTCTACTTTGTAATGCTTTTATTGAATACAGTAGATAAAATCCAGACCTTATTAAACATATGTGGTTACTCAACATGAGAATTTCATAAGAAAAGAGAACAAAACATTTTTCTTATTCATGAGCCACCTGACTTATTAAAATAGGAGCTAAGAATTTGCTGATGGAAAGCAGTTAAGAGTAAATAACTAAGCAACAGACAACCAAGAAATAAGATATGTAATTATAAAGGGCATATTACACAAACACATAAGCTCAGGGACAAATAGATCAATGTGTTCAGTAGGATTGGGGAAGGTATTCTAGAAAAGTAGAAGCTGAGAAACAATACCATAGGCACTTGGACAGACTTTAAAACAAAACAAAACAAAAAAATGAGCAGACAGAAGCTTATCCACATAAGAAAGAATCTAAACAAAATAATAGAAAAGGGAACAAAACTTAGAACTAAAAAGTGATTGATAAAGTGTCTCAACAGACCATGATAATTGTACGTGTTTATTTACATGTCTGAATAAGTGACAGGGACTAGCACCAGATAATTAGCTCCCTTAGACTTAAAAGTAAATTCAATAATTAGTAGCTAATAAATAGCTATTAATGCGGCATTCATTTCTATAGAAATAACTTTTGTCTTGATTTTTTTATGATGGCTCATCCTCTTCCATACAATTATATTTCCCACAGTAATGTGATTTACTAAATTTGTTTTACATCTATGTATTGAGTTCTTCCATAGTCTAATATGTTGTTAAGTAGTGTAAACAGAAGAATGAACAAACTGTCTTGGCCTTCATAGGGCTTACAGCAGAGGTTAACAGAATGGAGGATAGCACAACTGTACAATTAAAGAGACATGTCAATGTGGAAGTTACTTTTGCAAGTTAATGCATTTTTCTTTGGAAACCTTTCCATAAAAATAAATTTGCAATTTGAAAAAAAATTGTCACATGATATCAGTCCATTTCTAGTTAAAAAAAGGTTATCATTATGGAAATAGGCTACAATGAGGCTCCAAGCACTGGTTTATGAATTACATGATGGTTACAATCATTATGCATGCCATATGTTAATCTCCAGCTGGCCAAGAGCTTTGCAACACACTGTCTATATGTATTATATAAATAGAACTGTTTAACTTTGTCTAATATACATCTTTTTCTGTTACATAAATTGAAAATATTTAGAAAGAACAAGGATCGTTTCCTTTAAGAAACCATGGCATGACCATGAGTAAATTAAAAGCACTGAAGGCAAATACATTGCTATCATTAAATGAAGTCCAGAACTACTTGGGGGGAGGGGGACTAAATGCAGAATACCAAGAGTGAGAAGAAGGGTTTCAGAGAAACTTACTATTGCGTCCGTCTTGCAACCAAAACAGATTTTGTTGCTCATAGTGATTCTAAATAACAAATGGGAAAAATATAGGAATAATATCTAGTCTGTGTTAAAAGAATGGGTGATACAGAAATCACATATGTCAAATACCTACAGTATTATCTGCAAGAATAGGAACTAAATAAATGGTAACTTGATTGAAGTTAAAATTATTACATATGAGGTTGGTTGCACAAGAGATAATTCATTAAAATGAATGGTTTTACATATTTTTAACGATTACATGACTTATGAATAAATTTTTTATTCAGAGTAAATATGATGCTGCCAATCACAAATGAGAAAAATGCTGGTGATATTGATTATACTAGTGCGATGTATACAAATTATATATACAAAGTACTGTCCACAGTATTTGTACTGTCATAAAGAGTAGCTAATAAACTAAATGTATTACTGAGTCTTAAGTATTTTTAAAAATAGATATTATAAAATATCAAGTGATTACTAATAATATAATATTTATTTATGGAAGTTCCTCTATGATATTGTAATAGTCTGTATTACTTTCCTATTAGGATTTTCAAAAACTTAGCACAAACTAATTATCTTACAATCCTAAAGGTCAGAATTCTAAAATGAGCTTTACAGTGATAAAATGGAGGTGTGGGCAAAGCTGCCTTCCTTCTGGAAACAACAAGCAAAAATCTTTGTCTTTGTCTTTTGCAGCTTTTGGATGCAGACCTGTATCCCTTGGCTCATGGTCCCTTCTTCTATCTTCAAAGTGCATCATTGCAACCTTAGACTCTTTGGTCATATTCTCTTTCCTCTATCTTGACTTGCTTGCTTCCCTCTTATAATGACTCTTATGGTTACATGGGGAGCACTTACATAATCCAAATTAATCTCCCTATCTCAACATTCTTAACTTAATCATGCCTGAAATTTCTCTTTTGTCGAGTAAAATAATATAATAACAGATTCTGGGGAGTAGAATGTGGACATCTTTGAAGGATCATAATTCCGTCTACCATACAGTCTTTAAGAAATACATTCTAATTATACACTCAAAACAACACAATAAGGTAAAATTTGCTGTCCTTATTTTACAGATGAACAACTGTAGGCACAAATCTAACAAATAACAGGCTTCCTCTCTACTCTGTCTATCTGCAACCCTATCTTTCCACCTGGAAATTCTGCTTATTCCAATCTTTCCTATTGGGAAATCACTTACCCTTAGTAACAAATATGATGAAACATTGCACATTCAACCTTCCCATTGGTTTTCAAGGGTGTATGTCAGGATGATAAAAATGAATGGCTGGCTGTACCTCCTGGATGGCTGCTTCTTCCCTTGCTGGGAGGACAGTGTCCCTGAACTTAGCTGATGCTCCTCGTGACACACATGTGTGCAGCAGCAACTGTCAACACACGGGCTTTCAGAAGTTGACATTTGCTTTATTCAGTAGTAACTTCCTAGTGAATGCTCCTAATGACGTCTTTTTAAAACCTCATCTTCTCCCTAGATCCTTCTCTGGCAAAACACTTTAAAGCTGCTGTTTCAGTGAACTCCTCTCGAGTGTTGTTCAAAGAACAATTCCTGCCGAGCCCTCTGGTGGTGGCCACAGGGCAACACAGTCCTTAAAAAAAAAAAAAAAAAAAAAACCCTTGTTCCGTGCTGCCTAGATTATATGCCATCTGATAACACGTTTCAAGTTAACCCTTGGCCCCATTTGGCTATAACGTTAAGTGGAACATAACTTATAAAAGACTTTGGAGGCTCACGGGAAGCCTTAAAATTATTCTCCTATGACTTCTTCCTGTCACATTAGTGCACAGGGATAATTAGATAAAGCAAGATCCAGGTTACACTAGGTTATTCCATTATTTCCTAAAATCAACGTTTCAATTAAACTGTAAAAATAATGCGGTGTGTGTATGTTACAAATACACACAAATATTCAAATACATACATGTAATGTATATTTGACACATACACACGTACATATTTGTATACATACAAATACAGTATGTATATTATATATGCACAAGGATACATCAAGGGATACATTCCGACTTCATACTGTTAACTTCAGTGGAGGTAAATCTAGTTGAGTCACTCTAC
This sequence comes from Colobus angolensis palliatus, assembly GCF_000951035.1. Taxonomy (NCBI): domain Eukaryota; kingdom Metazoa; phylum Chordata; class Mammalia; order Primates; family Cercopithecidae; genus Colobus; species Colobus angolensis. The sequence continues at coordinate 10,502,549 of NW_012116154.1, read as the reverse complement.
TATTTTATCTCGGCTTAGGTAATCCCCTCTCTTGGAACATTTCTGAGCCCTTTCCTCAAGGCTACAGAACTGTCCTATATATAGCTCTATCATTGCACTTCCTTAACATTGCCTGCTTTAGTCAATCTGCCTGACTTAAATTATACTATAGGCAACATGAGGGGACAGACCATACATTATTCATCTGCATAATTCCTGAAACATGATAGAAGTTAAAAAATAATTGGCGGCCTTAAACAGGCATTCAGTCATACTCTAGTTACCTGAGGTCAAGGCCAGCTGTGAAGTGCACTGGATAATCCAATAAGGCATTTGGGCTTACTCAGTGACTTCACACCTTTACTCATGACAGGCCCATCACGTGGCTATTCAGATTTCTATATTTCCATTTACTTGTATGCATCTGTAGTTCTCACTTTCCCTTCTTCTTTCGCATTAGTTTATTATTGCTCATAGAAGTCTAAGACTGTTCAGGTCTGGGGCAAGAAATTAAAGAGGATACTAGAGAAAAAAATCAGTACAATATTAGGAAGTAATCCAGAAAATATGTTAAGTGAACAATTTTTTTCCCTAGCCCCTGTGAGAAGATTTTAAAAAGGAAGAAAACAAATAGAAAACAAAAGCAGAAAGCAAAATGAATGCAAAATGCTACAGAAGCCAGCAAGCAAAAACAAACCTAATTCTGTTTTCTTCCAATTTGGAGAAATTTCAACATAAGAACCATGCTGGCCAACTTAGGCTGCAAGCAGATCCCACTATGTAAGTTCACTGATTACTTGGTTCAACCCACTTGGGGCACCAGAATGCCAGAATGTTGGCCACAATGTTAGTTTGGTTGATTAGTCAAGTAGCTTTCTTTTTTTTTTGAGACGGAGTCTCGCTTTGTTGCCCAGGCTGGAGTGCAGTGGCCGGATCTCAGCTCACTGCAAGCTCCGCCTCCCGGGTTCACGCCATTCTCCTGCCTCAGCCTCCCGAGTGGCTGGGACTACAGGCGCACGCCACCTCGCCCGGCTAGTTTTTTGTATTTTTTTTTTTTTTTAGTAGAGACGGGGTTTCACCGTGTTAGCCAGGATGGTCTCGATCTCTGACCTCGTGATCCGCCCGTCTGGGCCTCCCAAAGTGCTGGGATTACAGGCTTGAGCCACCGCGCCCGGCCAGCTTTCTTTAATAATACCTCAAGGGGTTGTGACTTTTGGCAAGCATAGAGCTAATTCTAGCTTAATTGTCATACAAAATGTTCCCTAAAGCACAGTAGCCACTGACCTTATGCCGCTTGCTATGACACACTTTTAGACATCCCTCCTGAGTGTAATACCACACCCTGGTGTTACTGTTTAACAGCTTAAGACCACAATAGATGGTCCTGTCACCACTGTCATTTCACCTCTTCTACAAAGAGAAAAACATATCAGGAGTATATCCCTCAGACCTCTGAACCCCTATTTTATTCTTTCTGAAACGACTTCCAGTAGCGATGCTTTGTCCTTCACAGAATGGAGATTCTTAGCACAAAGCAATTCAAACACTGTCTTTTCTTCTCCAAACCCTTCAGAGTTTCCAAATCCTAGTGTATTCTCTCTTTCCTCCAAGATGTCAAAGAATTCCATGTGTATTTCTCTCCAAGTACAGCATTCATTTTTCCCTCTTCACAAGCTCCTTAAAAATAAGAACTATATTTTGTATACCTTTCTATTTGTTATAGCATTATTTAACAACTATATTCTATTGATCCCCTATTTGAACATTAAGGCTCTGGTGACCTCATTTGTTCAAAGAATTCTATGGTATATAATGTCTCCATGGTACAACGTACAGCATTTAATTGAAGCTATGATGTTTAATAAATGCAGTAGAAGCAAACTTTATTTTCAGCAGTAACTTCAAATTTTCAAAGAACCTCAGAGGGAGGATAAACAATTTGGAAACACATTTTTGCTTTCTACTGGAGAAATGTATTATAATTCCTGAAGATCTGTCCTTACCCATGTTGTTTTCCAGTCTCTGACAAAATCCAGAATGCACTGGACACCTCTGGTTGTCACTGGTTTTCCAGGAAAGAGTTTTATCCAAAGGCTCTTCCTGATAGGGTGTGGCTTAGGCAGCAAAGTGTTCTTCCAAAGAAGGAACACATTCTTGTCTTTCCAGAGATAATTCTTTTACAACACATGGCAGAAATGCATTCCTACTGATTCGTTGTCTCAGATATTCTGGTCTTTTACATCTTTTTTTTTTTTTTTGAGGCAGAGTCTCGCTCTGTCGCCCAGGCTGGAGTGCTGTGGCCTGATCTCAGCTCACTGCAAGCTCCGCCTCCTGGGTTCATGCCATTCTCCTGCCTCAGCCTCCCAAGTAGCTGGGATTATAGGCGCCCGCCACCTCACCCGGCTAGTTTTTTGTATTTTTTAGTAGAGACGGGGTTTCACCGTGTTAGCCAGGATGGTCTCGATCTCCTGACCTCGTGATCCGCCCGTCTCGGCCTCCCAAAGTGCTGGGATTACAGGCTTGATCCACCGCGCCCGGCCTTCTTAAAAGAACCCACTGGGATGGAGAAAATTGTGATAAAGAGAAAAGGGTTAGATTTCAAAGAAACACTGAGTCAAAGCACTGAAGAATTAGTAGTCCTTCAGATCCTTGATGCACAAATTTAAATAAAAACAAAATATTAAGGCATAGAACAACTGTAAGGAAGTGTAACAAATTTCTACCCATCTGCTTACTTACTGTAAACCTGTTGAAACTTTTTAAAATGCAAAATAGGAGATTATTTTTAATAATTCAACCGTATTTGAGAGGTATTATTTATATCTACCAGTTGGGTAACTGGCATTACTAATATGGACAGGAAATGAAGATGAAAATAATATTCATTTATGTCACAGTCTTATGAAGTCTGGCCTTCAACTAAATTTAAAACTGTGTTTGACCACCCTCTAAATATAAAATAAATCTAATTTCACCTCCTATTTCAGACATTTCCTCTCCGCTTTCAGATTATCCCACCAGATTTCTTAGCTGGGACTCCCTGCTCCCTTCTGTTCTTTGTTGCATTGACATTCAGGATTTGGAATAATTTTTAGAAAGCATACTGAGGGTCATATACTGTCCTACAGATATTTTATATACTACACAATTCTTAGAACAAATGAAGAAACTACAGCCTTGATATGTCTGAGTGCTGATTCTCATTCAGGATCTGTATGACATATTGTGCCTCTGATTTTCATCACTAAATATAGCCCATTATAATAGCTGAACAAGATAATGACTTGTAGTGCAGGACCCGGGATATAACAGCCAGATTTCTAGCTCAGGCTCACATGCTGAACAATGATGTTCATTCTACTTCAGCAATAGACCAATTGGATTTTAGTCATGATCCTAAGTGCCAGCAAAATTCTAAGCTGCCTTCATTTCCAACCATATATTCCTAGAAAAGTTATATTTGTTTCCACTGCTAAGATATCTTTCTCATATTGTCTGCCTTTCTGGAGTGAGGAAAAAGATAAAATGAGGGATGGGAGTTAAAAAATTCAGCATCCAGAAATGGTATAGCTTTGCTCCAAGTATAAAGAGTACATTTGAGACTTATAACTCCATGAAGAATGCATTTGAGGCTTATATACAGCACTTTATGTAGATTCAGTTCAGAAATATTTAAACAGCACAAAGTTATGTAGCCAGGACGATATTAACATCAAGAGGTAAGAATTGTGTGCAGGTAAGCTATCCAACACCAATTACCAACGTTAATTCTGTTACTAATTAAGACACTAACTTGTTCCCGAACTGTGAAGCTTTTGAGTTTTCAAATGTATAGGACACATTTATATGAATTGTTGTTTCTACGAGATTTCCAATTTCATCCCACAAATACCCTCTAAAAACTATTACATTTTATTGCATTATTTATTAAGCAATTGGGCTCAATCTTTTTATGCCACATTTTATATTCTAAAGACATGTTATGTTGTCTTAAGCATCTTATACTTGATCCATTTTGTATGCACAGCTTACTACATTTATAGATTGACATTTACATATCTGATCAAGTACAAACCATCAGCACATTATGCAATATGATACCTTAGTTTAATTCAATTTCGCTTTCAACTGGTTCCGTCTTTAAATATTAATTTAGGTAAATGTGAGTGCACAATAGTGTAATTACTTCAAGCAAAAACATATTTCATCTATTTTTAGGACTATAGAAGTAAAATATGTGTCTACTTTCCAACTCTAAAGAATGTATTGAAAGTTGCCATGCCCTCAACACTCCAACAGGCTTCACTGAGAAACAGAACGTGACGATTTTAAACATAGTTTCATAGATACATCTGGTCACTTTCCAACCAATAAATTTACACAGTCAAGGCTTTCTCTGTGACTATTTATGGCAGATGTTGAAAATTGCCTGAAAGAGTCATCTGGAGCTGGTATCTGGATATGCTTATTTTATCCCACACACACAAAAAGGGATCAACATTTTAACTTTAAACAATTTTGCATAAAAGTCAAAATCAGAGATCTTGTACCACCTAGGCCATATTCTTAAAGGGCAACAATTTCCTGGGCTTAGGTGGCAAATATTTCACTCCCTTTAAATGGATGAGACAGAGGCACATCAGTTTGCCACAGCTACACTGTATTTTCTAATTTAATACTTGTACAATGAATATATAATATTTGGGAGGTATTTGTGTTTGTTATTCTTCATCTAGGATGCCTTTATTATGGAAGAACACAAACGCAGTATATCTTTTGGAAGGGGGGACAGATTTACATAAGTACTAGTTGGGATCCTGTCTTGAAAACACCTAATGGAGAAACTCTTACAACACTGTCATCAGTTATTTTTATGTTTATGAAATGAATATCCCACATTTGTTCTTTAGTATGCCTCACTGTTTCTAACCTCCCCTCCACCACCACCCCAATCTTCATTATTCCTTCTTTCTTCAGCTCAGGTTAAAGTAGAACATTGTATATAAACAGAGTAGTATCATTCAGCAAATACTGAATAAATCAGCTAACAGAATTTAAGGAAAAAAGGGGCATTTCTTTTCTAACTCTAGGAAACTGCAGTAAAATGTAAACAGAAAACAAGAGATACTTTACGTCATGAATATGTTTGATTTTCCTTAATTATTTTAGTGTGCTATTCCCCAGCTCATTACATATTAATGTAATTTGAGACAATCTTGTTCAAGCTGCTCTCAATAATAGCTATGAGGCTTTAAGTAAAGCATAGAGCCTTCGTGAGCTTCATTTATCTTTTCTGTTAAGGAAGTATCTGGTATAGGTTTTAAGAGCACAGAGTGAAGTGTCAAACTGCCTGGGTTTGAAGACTGACTGTGGCTTTCATTTTGAGACCTCGTGCAAGGCACCTAAAGCCCCGGTCCTTGGCATCTGCATCTATCCAATGGAGATGATCACAGTAGCATCTCACTCTTAGGGTTAATTTGCAGATTAAATGAGCTCATATTGCAAAGCACTCAAAACAGTGGCTGGCATATAATAAATATTATGTTAGAGTTTGTTAACACAAAATAAAACTGTCAATATAGCCTAGATTATGTCTAACCAAATCATCAGCTTTCAAATTCCATCTACTTTGATTTCATATCTGCCACTTGATAATACATTAATTAAAATACCTCTTTAAATATGTGATTTTAAAGAAGTTACCACTATTAATAATGCTGATTTTAATTTTTTTAATGATCACAACCAAATATTATTTAGATGAGCCTGTAAGCAATACTTCTAATTGTGAAAAATAAAGAGAAACTTAAATATGGAAATTCGCTACTCAAAATAGCATCAGTTACTTAGAATGGAGTAAAGCTTCAGCTCTATTTTAAAACATAAACAACTTCATATCTGTATGTCACTTCCCACATGACAAATGTAAGTTAAGATGTTGGGAGTTTTATTGCACTCCTATACTGAGAATTTACATTGATGCTCAGGAAGCAAAATCTCTTATTGGATAACTGTCCTGATTTTTTTTCAAACCTAATTCTACTATCAACTTTTCTTCATCTATGCTTAGAAAAGTTAATAATTATGTTGTGGGTTTCTCAACTTTAAAAAGGCTCTGACTTCTTTAAAATGATTCTGACATTATTTGTACTTACTATGGTTTTAATATCCTTACATATAAAAAAAATCATTCCAGAGAGTTTTAATTTGCTGTTAATTCAAAGGTGATGATATGTCCAAAAATATTGAAATGTCTTGCTAAAACTAGTGACCTAATTCCATATGGAAATGTAATTTGAAACCAGTATGGTTCTGTGCTAGAATGTTTCAAGTTTTTTCTGTTTCAAATAAAAATCTATTTTAAACTATACTCCATGAGTCATTGAGTATAATTGCCAAATAGGATTTAATTCAGAAAGAATAAATATTTCTATGAATGCTTACAATAATGGAGCAGGAAGGAAATATATAGTACAACCAGTCTGATGCCATTATTAAAAGGGGAAGTCATTTAAAACCAGACAGGTTAAGTGGTCAAAAGTTTATCCAACAAGGCAGCATAACAGTCCAAACTGGAAACATGTCATCCTACTTACTATCCATTTTGTCATGAATGGTCTTCCACTTGAGCCAGAATATTAAACAAGCTTCTAATAAAGAAAAGTGAATGAAATTTTCACACTAAATGCATTGCTTTTGTCATTGCTTCTATAAAACACTGGAACTTATTAATATTGTTGACCACTGACTAGAAAAAAGGCTAATAAAAATTTTATTGTCAAGTTATATTATTAGTCCACAGGTTCAAAGTGTTTGCTGCAGGTATTTTTTTAACACTAAATATTTTATACTCAAATATCTCATAAAATAAATTTCAAATTTTAGAATGGTGGGCATGCTGTACTCTGTCAAAAGACTCAAAAAATGGCTATTGTCTAAATACAGAAATTATTATTATATCTGCTATCATGTCTCAGGATTTTTTAATCAATTATACATCCATAAACACAAATACATACATACATGAGCACAATTCAGTGTTTAAATGACATATGTGCCCTACAGAAATTAAGTGCAATGTGAAGGAAACATAGGTATTTAGGTATTGTATATGATTAATAAACTTTGATGTATAATAATTTAATACAAAATTTTAAAATACAGAAAACTAAAGAATTTTAAATGAACTCATATGCTAGCTATCTGCTGATAGACACTGCAAATTTTGTGTTTTGTTTTGTTTTTCTAGACTCCTTACTACCCATTTGTGTTCCTGGGTACATCTTTTGTATTTTGTGCTAAGAGAATTTAGTAAAATCTGAATACATAATAGTTGACTTCTTTTGTTCAAGGAGAGTGAATGTACTTTAAGACATAAAGTATTTTATAAAGGCCAAATATGTTTTTTCACAACTAATAGGTTTATTAATAATAATTTATGTCTCTTCTTCATTTAACCATTTTTATTAAATATTTGTAATACTCTACCTTAAAAAATAATGGGATGTATTTCTATAAATTTACCCCCAAATACAACTGGCTAAATTTACTTAATTTTCATACAGGAACATTCTTTTTTTAAATTTTTAAGTATTTTCTTGTTAGTTTTTATCTAATAATTCACTAGCCAAACATCTGCAGGAAAATTCTCTTACTGGCCTTGGACTGACCCATTTCTGTCTCATTTCCTGCTTGCAACTCTCAAGAATAATTGTAAAACATGCTGAGAATGCAATATTTTAAGATGGTAGGGGACTGGTTGGATGCCCCCTAGAAACAGGATGTCATTAATTGCTTTAGTTCAGCAAGCTACTTGCTCTAAGGAATAAAAGCTAGGGTGGGCTGCTTTCTGGTGTCCCTCAGCTGTGGTGCAAATGAGGCATGCACAGATGAGACTCCATTTTCCCCAGAATGCTTTTCACAGCCTTGGGGGACAAGCTCACAATGAATCTTAGGTTTCTATTGTCCCTTATGGTGTATTTGTAACTAATAAATCAATTTAATGTAGGTTGTGAATGTGAGTGTTCTGTCTTGCTGGACATGTTGATAATCAGTGCAAAATGAACCTGCTTGACAAAATTGGGAGACTAATTTTTATTTATGCATTCAATAAATAGTTTTGTGTCCATGGCATTTGTGTATTTATTCTTACACTGGTATAAAGAACAAATGGAGACTGGGTAATTTAAAAGAGAAGAGGTTCACTTGATTCAGAGTTCCACAGGCTGCACAGGAGGCATAGCTGTGGAGGCCTCAGGAAATTTACAATCATGGCAGAAGGCAAAGGGGAGGCAGGCATATTTTCACATGGCCAGCAGGAGAGAGAGATTCCATGAAGGGCAACGGGGTGCTACACACTGTCAAACAACCAGATCTCATGAGAACTCTATCATGAGATACCACTAGGGGGATGGGACTGAGCCATTAAATATCACCCCCATGATTCATTCACCTCGCACTAGGCCACACTTTCAACCCTGGGATCACAATTAAACATGAGATTTGGGTGGAGATACGGCCAAATCATATGAATGTGAGAGCCATCCTCTTAGAAGGTAAGACCAAAAGCAATGAACTAATACCACTAAAACAACAATAACACCCTACCCTACCTATATTTCTGATAGGTAAATACACATGATAAACAATTTGACAAGTTAAACTATAATACGAAGGAAATAAGTGGTGAGTGCTATGAATGAAAAAAAAAGCAGCATAAAATGATAAAAACTATTAGGAAACATGTTTTAGATGGGGTAATTTCTAAAACCTTTTATAACGAGGTAACACCTGAGCAAAGACCAAAATAAACTAAAGGAATCAACAATGTGTTTACCGTGAATCCTACAGTGACATAGAGTGCAATGCCGCCAATAACCACATGAATGGGAAAGCAGATCCTTTTTAAATCTAGAATTCAGATGAAATCCTGGCCCTAGCTGACACCTTAATTGCCACTTTGTGAAATTCAAATCAAAAGACTAAAGTAAGACTTTTTCAGATTCTTGACTCACAGAAAGAATGAGATAAGAAATGGATGCTCTTTTATACTACTATATTTGTGGTGATTTGTTACACAACAATTTAAAACTAATACACATTTTGGTACTTGGAAGGTACTGCTGTAACAAATATCTAAAATCATGATGGTGGCATTAGAATTGAGCAATGAGAAAATTCTGGAAAGCTTTTGAGGAGTATTCTAAGTTACCTTGAACATGTTAATGTAAGTATGGACTTTAGGACGCTGCTCTTGAGGGTTCAAAAATCAGTTGAGGAATCTTTGTAATACAGTGACAGAAAGCTTAGCAAAATTGCCTCTCGCAGTTATGTGGATAGAAAAAAGTGTTAAGATGAACTTATTTATCTAGCTAAGGAGATTTTCAAGCAAAGTGTGGAAGGTACCAACTCATTTTATTTTTCTTGCTAGATATAGTAAAACACGAAAGGAGAGAGATAATCTGAGAGAATAACTTTAAAAAAAGTTTAAAAAGCCATATCTTGATGGTTTTAAAAATACAAATTATTTTCAGAAGGCAATGAAAGCTAAAGTGCAGAAATGTCTTCCAAAAGTATGGCATGGAGCAGACCTAAGGGTGCAACTATAAAATATTTTACTATGACCTCAGAAAAACCAAAAGGTCAGAGTATTTAGTCACACAAATGATTTATAAATAAATTGATAATATAACTAACAGGCTTCTCTCAGTCTCTCAATCAGCCTCAAGATTGAAAGCCTTGTCCTTCAGCAATTTGAACAAGTAGGGAGAGATTATCTCAAAAATAACTGTTGCTGCGACTTTTGCCTAATAAATTAAACTTCATTGAAATCTACAAGAGATCCATAAGGTCTTTGAGAAAATGATTTCAGAAGGTTGGACTGAATGATACAGAAAAAGTACAAAATAAAAGGAGACTGTGGAGTCCCCAAAATTCTACTGGCAGAAAGCACACTGATCACCTGCTCAGATGGAAACACATGCTGACATTTTTTTTTTTTTTTTTTTTTTTTTGAGACAGAGTCTGACTCTGTCGCCGGGGCTGGAGTGCAGTGGCACAATCTTGGTTCACTGCAAGCTGCACCTCCCGGGTTTACACCATTCTCCTGCCTCAGCCTCCTGAGTAGCCGGTACTACAGTGACCACCACCATGCCAGGCTAATTTTTTTGTATTTTTAGTAGAGACAGGGTTTCACCATGTTAGCCAGGATGGTCTTGATCTCCTGACCTTGTGATCCGCCAGCCGAGGCCTCCCAAAGTGCTGGGACTACAGGCGTGAGCCACCACGCCCGGTGGGCATGCTCACTTTTATAAAAGGAAAGATGACTCAGAAGCTAGAACCAAGAGAACAGAAGGTGGAGTGGAGAGCCATGGAGAATTGTTCTTAAGCCTAGGGCTCTAATAAGGAATTTTCAACCTTATTTTAAATGGATTTCAGATCTGTTATTAAATAGGGGCTTATTTTTGCATCCTATTTCTCAATTATTAAACTAGATGGTTTTTAACTCATATCCTATGCCTTCCCTTCCACTACATAGTGGTGAGGCTCTTCATATGTCTGAAAATAAAAAGAATTTTTATCCCAGGAACTGTACTTGAGTAGTTACACTCAGGAACATTGTCTGTGCCAGAAATTGATTTAAATGATGAGATTTTTGGACTTTGATCTGATACGTACTGGGATGAGATTTGTGGGAACCATAGGAGAGAATGGATGTGACTTGCATGTGGGAGTAACATGGATAAATCTGTGTAATGAAACATGATTCAATCTGGGCTCTTGCCCATGCATTTCTCCCTTTCCTGCTCCCTACAGTAGTTAGAAAACCACTGGACTGGATTTTTTTTTACTTTTTTTATCTCTTAAGTTTACCCATTTTTGAGAGAGGCCCACAGGTATTCAAATTAAATAGCTTTATTTATAAAAGTAATGAGAACATGGCTTGTGTTCTTATCAGAAATACTGGATTTGAGACCTAACTGCAGCATCAACATTGCTAAAGTCTTGAAATTCTCAAAGCCCAGGTGTTGTTTAAATACATGAAGACAGAATTCATGTAGAGCGCTTAGCTCAAAGAAAGGCTGGTGTGTAGTAAATCCATGCTACTTGTTTGGTATTATTATTGTCATCATTGTTATATGATGAGTTTCACAGACTTCTTATTCTGGAAATAGAGGAGAAACATCATTGTTGTGTGAAAAATAAACACAAGATATCATAAATATTAAGCCAGACTATTGAGAAATCAGAAAACATGATCTCATTATGATGATTCCTGTCAATGAAAACTCTTTCTCCTTAAGTGACACATTAGCCTGAAGAATCTAATACTTTACTAAGTAAATAGAGATAGTGATCAAGAAGTTAACTTGTTCATGGGTGCTTTCATTCTTCTCTATTTATTATTTTTCTGACTTTCATGGCACTATACCGAATTTTCCTTTTCCCTTGAGTTCTTTCCTGGCCACTGTAGCAAGAATTGTTCCAAATTAACTCTGAAGTTATTGCCTGTTTTCTCTCTCGCAGGTCATTTATCACTTGCTATCAAATAATTGAGTCATCATGCTGATTTATTTTATCCTAATGCCAATGAACTTGTTGGAACAAGGGTCTATTTGTATTCATCTTTATCTTACTACGCTCTGTAACTAGCACAGGATTTTGCAAAAGATAGGTACACAGATGATCATCACGTTGTTTTAAATACTGCCACAATGGCACAGGTTTCTGGATTTTCTGTGTGTTGTTGCAGATTTTTCTTTTAAATAATCACAGTATGTCATTTCTATCCTTTACTTTCTACTCCCTACATCATGCGATACAGCAGCAGTGAAAAGTCTGATTTAACCTCTCTGAAATTCCCTTGCATCATTGGTAAACCGATATGATGTCATATTTTACAATAAGAAAAGCCAAAACCAAAAGGTTTATTTAGGTTCCTTTCAAGTCTTATATTTGATATGTGAGGCCTTTCTGAACTTTACCTGAACTTTATGTCTCCTGAAGTAGAAAGTTACTTCTTTGCATTGTTCACAAGGTAATTATAAAGATTTATAAAAAACACAAGTGAACATCTTACATGCTTACCAGGATTTCCAGATGGCTTTGTTGCAGAGGGATGTATTTACCCCTCATCACCCCATGTAAAAAAAAAAAAAGTATTTGCTAGAAATAACAAAATAAACTTATAGGACTGGACATCAAAGATAAACCCAGCATATTCTCAGTTTAATTTGAAAGGGAAAATAAGGGCTTAAAATATCTAAGATAAGGATCCACAGAGGGAAAAAACAGATATCATACATATAATCAATCTTTATCAAGCCTAAATCACAACTAGGAGGAGTATGTGAAAAATTAGTGCACCTTTCTAAATATAGATCTCAACACTATTTTTAAGGATATGTGCAGCACATTAGACACCACACACAGCTTTTAACTCACTCTTTAATTTTGATGTGATAGTCTTTGATTTGGTTAAATGAATGAGACTTAGGTGATTTTGGCTGGTGAAAAATTTTGCAGTTTTATAATGAAGAGGAATATGAGTCAGGGGAATTTAGAGGAATTCATTACTTACCAGTGTTTTAACATTACTACTCTTAGGTTTACATTTCTCATTCCCCTGCTAGCATCAGCCAGAGAACATTCTCTGCTTTTAAAAATAATTTGTTTAATTGTGGTAAGAATGGTTAAGGTGAGATCTACTCGCTGAACATTTTCAAGTGTACGATACAGTATTATGAACTATAGAGATAATGCATTACGGCAGATCTCTAGAATTTATTAATCTCACAAAACTGAAATTTTATACCCACTGATTGACATTAATCCAACTACGTCAGGTCCACCTAGACGATTTTCCTATCTTAAGTTCAATGATATTACACAATATAATCACAGGAATCAATTTCCATTGTATTTACTAGTTCCAGACACATTCCAAAGGGAGAGGCTTACTCAAGACTGAGGCTACTGCTGAATATTCTTGGAATTCTGCCTGACATGCAGAAAATAGTTCAACCACTGCCCAGATTCACAAGCTTTCATTAAGTCCAAAAAGGAGGCCACTTATTATTTATAATATATATATATATATATATAGACTGTTACAATGCATAGAGAACCTGATACTGATAATAATAGTAAAAATGTATACAGATTTTTTCCACAAATGCTTTTACAAAAATAAAACTTAGGTAACTTTTATTATACCAATTTTCCCGAGGTAGAAATGGAGCATGAAGAATTTTAAGTAAATGCTTTTCACTTTCTACTGGAGGGAAATTCAAAGAAAAATCTGATTTTAAATGCATTACATTTTACTCTACACAGAATTATTTATTGTTACCCAAATTATCAAATATGATTGATTTTCACTGTCAACCGTAGAGTGATTATATCCTAATGTCTTATGGTTTGATATAACTACATGAGTTACAAATAATATAAATATTAAAATTGAGATATGGTAAAGTTTATGTGAGTAATGTTTACGTACATCTTTGAAGCAATAATGGTTTTGAGTATTGAAGATGAGAAGACAGGGTGACGACTCTAGATTCTGAGCTCTTCTTGTCTTCAGGTGAACTGTGTCTCTTCAGGAGGCTTTCCAACTGCTTGTGTTGTGGAGATTAGGCTTTCCGCTTTGCTAAATATCTGGAAGCTTATTTTGACCTATTTAGATTTCCAGGTATATTTCCTTGGTGTTATATGTCAGGAGTTGCATCAAGGAGAAAAAAAAAAAAATACCACTCCTCACACTCCCTCAACCTACTCAATGCCCAGGCTATTTAATTTCTAAAAAATTGTGCTAGTTTCTTTTCTTTACTTTTCTTTCTTTCTCTTCCTTCCTTCCTTCCTTCAACCTACTCAATGCCCAGGCTATTTAATTTCTAAAAAATTGTGCTAGTTTCTTTTCTTTACTTTTCTTTCTTTCTCTTCCTTCCTTCCTTCCTTCCTTCCTTCCTTCCTTCCTTCCTTCCTTCCTTCCTTCCTTCCTTCCTTCCTTCCTTCCTTCCTTCTCTCTCTCTCTCTTTTTCTTTCTTTTTTTCTTTTTGTCAGGTAACTGTTACAATATAGCTTCATTACTAGAGAACTAAGTAAGTGAGATATCGTTATATGCAGATCCACAGGGACATTGAAATAGTTTAAGACAATGTAACCCCTGCTTCAGGATTTTTTTTTTTTAAACAGAAATCTTACCTCTGGTATTTTTCTGCCAAGTTAAAGAAATCAACAACTTTAGTAACCAGTTGGCCTTAATATATTACTTGCAGAAACATGTACAAAGAATCTCAATGATTGTCCCTGGGAGAACTATGCTTGAATAAGATTTACACGTAAATAGTTCATTCAATGTTGATTTTTGTGTGTTGGTCTTCTGAGAAAAGAAAAGTTCTTTATACTCCATGTGCTTCAGCCTTGGTGGCCTTGGAATGTCTTACAGAAGACATCTTTGTTCTATATATTATTTAGCACAGAGTCTTATTATATAGCACACTTTTCTAAGAGTTCATGTGTCAAAGTGAAGAACCACAGAGAAATTATTGAACATTGTATTTTCAGATGGAAAGCTAATCATATCTAAGAACAATAGGGGCAGCACACAGCAGTTATTTAAAAAATATGAAAATAATATATATATTTATAAATACATGATAGATGAAAGAGAGAAAACAAGGGGGGAGAGAAAAAGAAAAAAACAGCAAGAAAACAGAGTTACTAACTTCTTCTATTACAACTTTTCAAACTCTTAGATTTAGCAAGGTAGAAAATTTAGAGATTTTTCCTCCAATTTTAACGTCTGGATAAGAGAATGAAAATATACTGATGGATTTAGTAGAGTACTTATTCCCACTATAAATCAGAGCATATATGCTTTGCTTATATAAGCACCACATTTTAATCCACAGTTTTCAAGTTAATATATAAAATTTTAACACAATAGCAGTTATGATTGGTGTCTTAGACCTGATAAGGACAAAGAATTTTTATTACTCAAGAAATACAAGAGGATTTCTGACTTTTATATTTTCAAAGAAGAATAAGTTGGGTACTTATTGAAATAGAGTAAGTTAAAAGTTATCACAAGAGTCTTACTTTATTCACTTTCATTAATACATATAGAACATTTCAGATAAAACATTATTATAATTATCATTCTGATTAATTATATTTTTAGAGTAAGATATCATCTAAGGTTTATTAGAAAATGGTGATAATATCTCAGCAAATTTGACTCTAAAGTTGGTAATTTTGATAAATCTAGTTTAATTCTTAATCCAGCCAAAATACTGGTCTATCAAACCAAGTTTTCTTAAAGTATATTAAAAAAACTTTAAAATAGCACAACAACTTTGGATTTAATTTAAAATGATGATTCATGTCTATTGACTTTAGCATAAGGGAAAATACATCATATTAATTCTGGAACTTTATTAAGACATTAATTTTTACTTTAGTAGATAGATACATATATAATTCCCAGCTTATTACAGTCAAACAAATCATTTCCTCCTGCTTTGATATTGAATCACTAATTACTTCACTTGGTATCTGTCAAACAATATGTAACATTAAGTTTATTTTTCCCAGTTAGTTTGAAGCACCATGTAAATGAGACCAATGAAAGGAGTTTGATACTCATTTGGCTTTGTTTACGGTTGAATACAAACAGAAATGTCTTCTCTGAAAAATGATTGCTTTGAAAATTGTAGTTAAATAAGGTCTCTTATATTTAAAACATGTACAATAGTATATATTTTCTGTTTTATGAAACATGTGGTACATGCCTTATAACAAAAAACTTTTTTAATCTTAAACTGTAAGAGGTCTGTGTTGAAGAAATTATAAGTTCTTCACCAGCGAAAAGCCAGTAGATTAGTAGACAGATATTACTTATGGTTATAAATTTACTCCTAGGTAGATATGTGACTTTACAGTTATTTATTTATTTATTTATTTATTTATTTATTTATTTATTTATTTATTTTTGAGATGGAGTCTCGCTCTGTAGA
>NW_012116154.1:10469560-10486006 GCF_000951035.1 Colobus angolensis palliatus | reverse complement strand
CTCCTGACCTCGTGATCCGCCCGTCTCGGCCTCCCAAAGTGCTGGGATTACAGGCTTGAGCCACCGCGCCCGGCCGAGACTTTCTTGAATGATGTAGCAGAGAAAGAAAATGCTAATGGGTTTTGCCTAAGCAAGGATGTGCTTTGGGATGGAAGTGATACATGAACTCTTCCCCATTAATTTCTTTGGTCACAGTAGGTCACACAATCCTGCTGACTTAAGAAAGCTTGTAGAAGAAAGGTGAAGAATTCTGAAAGTCTTTGTGGGCACTAATTATATCTAACATATTCCCTTGTATCCCTAACCTCCTCTGATTCCCTTATGTGATTCCCTGATGCCTTGACATTTTCCAGGGAAAAAGTACAGAACTGTGAAAATTTTACCAGCAATAAAAAATGAAGACTTTCGGCATTTTCTCAAGGTATATTCACAAAGAAACCCACTCTTGAAGTTAGGTGTGGCAGACATCATTCTTATCTCACAAATGAGCAAATTGAGGCACAATGTAATAAAGAGAAATCAAAAAATTACAGCTCTAAAGTACACCCGTCTGCTCAAAGGCAAAGCTTAGAATCTAATCTGAATCCTGGTGAAGCCCTCTTATTCATAAGATTATGTTCTATATGATTGTAACTAACGGACCAACCTAGGTCATTGTTAAGGAAAATCAGCTTGAGAACAGTACAACTATTTGAATGAAAATGCATAGTTTTATTTCTTTTTAATAAGAGTATGAATTTTCCAAAGTAGAAGGTATCCTTCATTTTCTGTTGGCTTCTTGAACAAAATTGAAGATAAGACAAGACACTGTTACTCAGCTCCCCTCACTGTGCTCCACTCACATGCCCACAGACAAAATCTGTTTCTCTTGGGGTATATTTAAATCAACCTGCACACCAATTTGTGATATTGTGCTAAGTTTCCTTAAAAAACTGTAACTTATAAAATATTCGAACAAGCAGGTCTTCAGAGACTATTTGGCCTAAAACCCTTATTTGCAGGTGAGATACCTGAGACTCAAAGAGATCAATTTGGTTTTCTACTGCTACCATACCCGTCAATATTCACATTGTAACATAGATCAACCCTAAACCTAAGCCTTAATCCAATAAAATATCTGCAAAATTGAAGAAGGCATAAGAGATCATTTGGGGAGTTGGTCTTAGAATGTTTCCAATAATAAAATTCATATGGGTTGATTTTTAAAGTTAGTTCTTTGCAACTAGTCTTCTCCCATTCCTACACATGTTCCCTTTATTTTCTCCACTTACCATAAAAGAACAAATATAATCAAATAGCCCCCTTTCGGCTGGGCGCGGTGGCTCAAGCCTGTAATCCCAGCACTTTGGGAGGCCGAGATGGGCAGATCACGAGGTCAGGAGATCGAGACCATCCTGGCTAACACGGTGAAACCCCGTCTCTACTAAAAAATACAAAAAACTAGCCGGGCGAGGTGGCGGGCGCCTGTAGTCCCAGCTACTCGGGATGCTGAGGCAGGAGAATGGCCTAAACCTGGGAGGCAGAGCTTGCAGTGAGCTGAGATCGGGCCACTGCATTCCAGCCTGGGCAACAGAGCGAGACTCCGCCTCTAAAAAAAAAAAAAGCCCCCTTTCTGGAAGATCAGTAAGTTTTTGCTTAGCAGAGCATAAATTTTGCAGTGTGGTCTATTGAACTTTGCAGCCTGGCTACCACTCGCTTCTCCAGGTTCATCAGCGATCTTTACAGCCCATATCACAATCACACAGAATTCATTAATCTCTGCACATATGATGATATTTCACAACTCTTTGCCTTTGTTATTGCTACTGGGTATTCCCTGCTTCCCAGTCCACCCAGGTCCTATCTTTAGCCATCCCTCATCTCAAACGATGCCTGTCAGCGACAACTCTCTCATCCCCTTAGGGGTAAATCTGTGCTCCTACAACATATTGTTCATATCACTCTTGAAGTTTTGCCAAACTCTTCCGCAATTTTCTTCTTTTTCACCCAGTAGATCCCTTAAGGGCAGGAAGCTCATTTGAAACATCTCCTTTCCCAGTGATATCAAAGTGTGCAGCACCTAATAGCTGCCTAAAACATTTTGTAGAAGGGTGGAACCATTCGCGAATTAAAACTTCTAACATAACACAACACTTTACAAATCACAAAACACTTTTCATATTATGTCAACCCCTCACCACAGGGTGCCCATGTATTTATAATTCATATACAGAGTTGGCTCTGTGTGTGTGTGTGTGTGTGTGTGTGTGTGTATGTGTGTGTTTGCAGCCAGTATTTCAGGGGGTGAGGAGTAGCAAGTTGGGATTTTAGTTTATAAGGAGTACCAGAACAGAAGAAAACAACTGGTAATTGGGAAATGAGTACTTTTAATAACATCTAACCTATTCTCTTGACACATCTGTGCCTTTTACTGACTTATCCAGTTGTGGTCTTCTCACCTTCTGAATGCCATGACCACAGATACATAGCAGTAATCTAAACTAGCAGCTAGACACCATTTTCTCAAGCTGTAGGAAATGAGGATTTCAAGTCTGCACACCAATTTCCCTTTGTAAGGTGTTTCAGTCCTTATGTTCACTGACCTTATTTCCACTGTGTTAGTTTATATTGCTCTCCGCTTGAGGAGTTTAATGAGAGCATCAATTCCACTGGCTGTTCTGATTACAATATCCTTGCATATGTGCACCTTTTTGGGATAAAAAAGATTACCATGGGCCTTAAAAAAAAAGGAGTTTGAGGTCTTCTATTTGGATTTTATAGTTTTTCTTCAATTATTAGTTTCTCAACCCAAATTATAATATTTGGGACAAATACGTTGATATGTCAAGAATAAATTCATGAATTCTATGTCAGCCCAGCTAGAAATGGAAAGAACATGAGATTTCAAGTGAAGCAACCTGTTCCACCTCCACTACTTACATTTTGTTTGACATTGGAGAAGTCGCTAACTACATTTAGCCTTAAGTTCTTCTGCTAAATGTAGATACTAATTAGATACCGATTCTGTCAGAATCAAGAGAAGGGATAAATGTAAATGTGCCTTTTTATATTCAAGGATGTATATGAATTTCACAGTACAAAATTATATATGCACATTGTCATCAGTTCTTGCTAAATTCCACTCAGGTATTGACTCGTTACCTCTGAATGCAGTCACAGAATATAATTAAGCACATCTGACATGTAGTTCTGGCTCTTCAGTCAGAAGCCTTAATGGGTGACATTGGGCACCTTACAGTAACCTCAACCAAATCTGGCTTCCATCTTTAGAATTAAGAGATTCTGAGGGCCATCCCTGTTCACAGGATATAAGTATGACACTTGATTAAGGACCCAGTGGAAGAACATTACAGACAAAAGCATCCAAAAAACCTCAAGCCCTGATGAAGCATGATTAAGGTTTTCCAGGTAAAAGTGCATCTAGTGGGACTGTGTGAAATAACTTAAATTACAGTGGTAATAAATAAATTCAGAAAGATACACAGGAGCCTTTATGTCCTTGTATCAGTAACAACTTTTTTTTTTCCTTACAAAAGTCCCACAGTTTGGGAATTACAAGTGCTATCAGATCCTGTACCAAATACAACCACATTTAGTCCATTATTCAACCCCAGGATCTATAAAAGTGGTCACTGAGTATGAAAAAGGTTAATAGTAATTTTTTAAAAGAATGATTATGAAAACCTACATGTGTGCTCCAAAATTAAGGGAACAAAGAAAACTGTACTTAATTTATGCCTGAAAAGTCTCAAAGGAAATAAGCCGCTCTTTCACTGATGATAGAAATGCAGGCATTTGCCATGTGGCCAGCTATGAAACCTTTGACAGCAGTCTTTGAGTAACACTGAAAAAGTCTCTGCCTAAGACGATATTTTGCCAAGCTTATTAGAAAGTGACTGAAGGTACCTCATCATATATAAAGCAGGCATAGGTCAGTGGTGAGTGAGAGGAAATCAGGGCATTGAAAACAGAAAAAAAAAATGTGGCATAATGACAGATCACTGCTGTTCTAGCGTAAACACAGAAGTCTCAAAATAAGAGTGAAATACAATTCTATTTATTTTTATGTTTATTTACAGTCTCACCGACACTTTAAAATTTATTCATGAGTGTAACTCCCATGCCACTGAATAGAAACTTCAAAAAGCTTCCCAAATTATTGAAAGTAGGCAATACTATTATTTCTTTATGATGCAAACCAGGTCCTCAATCAGAAATTATATTATATTGTTGAAAATGGTAATTAATAGTCAGTTAATTACAAGAAATCTCCTAGCAAACACATTCTCTTCCCAATGTGAAGGACTGAAATTGTCAGCTCTTGGCATTTGAGAAAGACATATAGTTCTTTTTGTCTTCTCTCCCTGGTTACGTCTTCTCTCATTGTAGGTAGGGAAGGGATGAGGTATGGATTGCTCGGCTGTATCCTCTCCTGGTCTGATAGTGGTTAAAATAGTCTCTTTCTCATGGATTCTTCAGAGAGTCCCATCTCTGGACATCTGTTTCTTATATTTCTTTTGTCCAGAGTAGATACGTATCTATTTAGTCTGCTTTTTCAGTTCCCAGTAATTTGGCAGTCACCACCGGTTTCTTGATGTTGGGGTCTCTCTGAATCTTTTGGACAGGACACTGGTCAATCCCATACCAGCTTTCTCTCTTGCAGAGTCACTGCTGATCTATGGAAAAACACATATCTTTGCCCAACTAATTCTGGAAGAACATGCTATCTCAATCTGCATACCTTTATCTTCATGTTTCCTTAGTCACTGCCAGTCCCCAGTCCATGATGACCTCCAATTTAAGGAAAACAAACCTGCCTTTCTGAAACAAATTAAAGAGGAGCCTTTTAGAAAAGAAAATCTTAAACTCTTTGAAGCTTGATAAAAACCACAAATATTAGTATCTGCTGAGTCACTATCTCAAATAAACTCATTCTTCTGAATCTTCAGTTCCCAACCCTAGATGAAATCTGGATCAAATCTCAGCTTTAATGGCCACCATTAAATATGAACTAATAGTCTGATTTTTCAGGCATTCAGAAGTCCAGGTCAATCCAAGTCTCAGATCGTCCTACACTATTAATGTGTTCTTCCCACGCTTGGGCCTGACTGAGGTCTAGAAGTCTCCAGTAGGAAAAACGCATCATCAGCCTTGATTTTTCTTTCTCACATTGCATTTTCCTTGCTCATTAGCTGTTCTTTCTCTCTTCTGCAAGGTTGATCTTTGTATATTTTAGAGGTGTAGGGAAATGAGGAGTTAAGACTCCATAACAATATTTATATAGTAGATGTATTGCCAGTACTATCCCAGCTGTGGAATGCTCTCAAACATGACAGAATTTTAAATATTGGCTCTTTCTTTCTCCTCTGGGGAGTGTGTGTGTGTGCGCGCGTGTGTGTGTGTGTTGTATGTGTGTGCTGTGTTTGTGTAGTGTTTATTCTTGGAGGTATTTACCACCTGACTTTCCTTTTGCTAGACATCTGACCTCTGACCTCCATCTGAGTCCTTGGATCTCAGTGGTCTACTTTGTACAGATTCTTTATGTTGGAAACACCTCATTTTTTTGTGAATCTTTTGGTGAAGGTGTCCTTTTCTGATGACTCTAGCCTCGGGTACATTCCACGGAGCCTACATCTAACCCAGCGTAGCCATTTGCCTATGTGTTTCGCTGGTGGGCTGTAAATTGCTCTTATGCTGTCTCTTTCTACCTGCTCTGTTTTCAGAGTTGCTTCAGGCTCATTCCTGCTTTTAATATTTTCCAAAATAGAGTAGATTACTAGTTCAGTGCCCACCAATCTCTCTCAAATCTGTCAAATAATATGAAGTCAAATAGTTAGAGAATGGAGAAATCAATGCCACTTAAGAATTTCAGGATTCCTGGACAGGGTGGTATGTGAAACAGATATGGCTTAGACAGAAGCAAGAGAACAGAAAGGCATGGTAGGTGAGCAAGCTTGTTAGGTTTAAGAGTAAACTTTATAATTATGTAGACCTAAATTTGTATGTAATTTCTGATATATATTACTTGGTTAAATTGAACAGTTATTTTAGTTGTTATGGTTTCCATCTCTTTTCTGTAAAAGGTTATCAGTATTTTATATTTCATGAGGTTATTACAAATGTTGAATTACTTAAGATTTGAAAAGAGTTAATACCTAGTTGATAGTAAACACTCAATAACTTATAGCTTGAAATAAAATATGATAAAGTATATAATTCTGGAGTTTGATTTTAGTTCATGCAAGGATATAAAAAATATTAAAATTATATTATTTAAAAGTAAGAAGTTATCTTTGGTTAGCAATGACCAGTTCATTCTCACCCACTAGGTGCTCCCTTAGTAGATGGTATGCTATCTTTTGAAAATCTAACAGTTACTGGTCTTCTCCAAAATACTACGGGCTCTTTAAAACAGACAATGTATCTTATTTATTCTCTGTCCCCAGCCCCTGGCACATAGTGTCTTTAAAAGGAATTTCCTGAATGAACACATTAAGATATTACCTACTAATTATTCTTACAAGTTAAAAATTGATAAAATTGTTATTAATAGATATTGAGCAAGATAATTAAATAATGAAAGTGGTAAATTAGAAAAACTGCCCAGTGTTTGAATGCAGAACAAGTTCAATGAGATGAAGATGAGTGATTACAGGATGATTTCCCTAAATTAGATCCACAGTGATGAAAATCCAGACAAATGTAGCATTGAATGCAAAGGTGAATGTAGTCATCCAGGAGATAGCGTGCAAGGAGAACAGGCTGTCTTGCATTACAGAACAATACAGTTAATATAGGAGACAAAGGAAAAATAAAAATATGAAGTCCTGCTCCTAAGAACTTTGCTAAACAAGAGAACAACAACAGTGTTACTTAACACATTTGTGGAAGTCGAGAAGCATATTGACTTGGAAGTAAACATCAGCTATTGGTGTTTGGATTTTGAGACAACATTTAGTCATTTAAGTGTAAACTTGTTTTTCCAGATGTGGAAGTGTAGAAATGGATTCATCAAGCTAAAAAATCTACTTGCTGAGGTATCACTAGAGAAGTGATAGCGGCCGGGCGCGGTGGCTCAAGCCTGTAATCCCAGCACTTTGGGAGGCCGAGATGGGCAGATCACGAGGTCAGGAGATTGAGACCATCCTGGCTAACACGGTGAAACCCCGTCTCTACTAAAAACTACAAAACACTAGCTGGGCGAGGTGGCAGGCGCCTGTAGTCCCAGCTACTCGGGAGGCTGAGGCAGGAGAATGGCGTGAACCTGGGAGGCGGAGGTTGCAGTGAGCTGAGATCCGGCCACTGCACTCCAGCCTGGGCCACAGAGCAAGACTCCATCTCAAAAAAAAAGAAATGATAGCTGTAATATGAGCTTAGATTAACTGAAGGAAATATAAGTGTATATAAATGTACTATATTACATACAGCACATTTTCAAAAGCAGGTTAGTAACATGGAACTCTGAATTTTGATCAGACTTAGAAACTAGAAATAATACCATTTATTGAGCATGTAAATTGTGCCAGGTAGAAAGAGGGCATGGGTTTTAAGGAGAAGAAGTTGCCTAAGATCACAGGACAAGTAAATATTATGAAGATTCTGAACTTATCCTCACTCTATCTCAAAATCCTGTTTATTTTCTCCAGCAATTATAGCAAAGGTAACATAGATGGAATAGTCTGATGGAAACAAGATTAATCCATGTTTAATGGAGATGAGTGTCTTATGAACAGGTTATTAAAACTGTAGGTGGACATGAAGAAAAAGTTGAGGATGATAAAAATAAAATGTGATAAAAAGACTGAGTTGCCAAAACTCTCCTTGAATGACCATGCTTGGAAAACCAAGTCACACTGCTTTATGGCCATCATTAAGTAATACTTTTGTTATCCACGTACTTTCTAATGATTAGAATTCTTAGATTTTACAAACACTTTTCCCTGGCATTGCTTCTAGAAAATTTGTCTTGAAAGATTTCCATAGCCCTGCACATCCAAGGTCTCATGTAACTGACAAGATAATGACAGGGGCAATTTTAAACTGTTAAAAGACTTTGCTGCATTTGATCTTTTCCAGTGCTGATTTCAGCAAAAGAGGGGGAAATTGTTCATTATGTCAAAAAGAATGTAAAATACAAAATATGATGACAATTTCTAAGACTTTTCCATCCAAACGTTCTTCTACCGAATGACAGGAGTATGTCAAAAATATAGTCAAGGAAAAGAAAGTATGTGTTGGTTTATCTCAAACTAAGAAAGTAGTTACTGTTAACAAGCTTTGTAATTTCACAAATCTCCATTTATGTATAACACTACATGATTTCATTTTAGCCAGAAGACATGACAGGAAAAGGGGCAATAGTCACTGCAATAAAAACGATCTTTGATTATATGAGATAGTTTAATTCTTTGGTTTTCAATTTGATTCAATGCTCAAGCTAATGAAAATGCTACAGCAAGTAAAATGCATTTCCATTGCACAATCATTTGTGATGTGCTTGGGCTAGCTATGAATAACTTGTTTTTCATATATGTGCTTATTTATTTTCCCAACATTAAACTGTTGTATTGCTAACAACAGAAGAGAAAAGGTTAATTTAAACCAGCATTAAGAGAAAAAAAAAAAAAAGCTCACAAGAGAAATGTAAGGTTTAGTCAAAACAGACAATTGGGAACAAATGGCAAGGAGCAAAATACACTAATTGAGAAGCAGGCAGGACATTTTTTCGCTTCCTTCTTTTTGAGTGCACTGATTAAAAAATAGCTAATTAGCACACATCACCAGATCTGCTCTACGCTGGGAGTTTAACCTTGTAATGTTGTCATTTTTCAAAGAAGCAGGGTGTTTAATGAAAATCACCATTAAGTTATAATGCATAATGATGTGTATTGTTGATAAATGAGAGACTACTCAAAACATTCCTTTGTAAATTTTGCCTATTTCTAGCATTTATCTACCACTTTATGTTTACTAAGTGCTTTATTCTTGTTCAAAAATCTATTTTTCAACATCGTGTGAAAATAATTTTGCTTGAAGCCTATTAGAATATGTAATGGTAAATTTTTTCTTAACAGTTTATATCATTTATATTGTTTAAACACAGTTACTCTCAATTATATCAGAAAGTTCTTCTCAGTTGCATAGGAAACTGTTGCAAGTTTACAGTGCCCACTAGAAATTCCTGACTCAACAATTATTGATCAATTGTCTACTATGTGAAACATAAATGTACATGAGTATAATTCTCTTTTCAAAGTTTTTATAATCATTGGAACAATAATATTTCTAATCAGGAATAAGACTTCTATAATTTGTTGGAGGAACAAGACAGTTGAAACTAAGAGGCTTAGACCTGCATCAGTGCAGGATTTCTTCAGGCTTGTCCTCCAGCATTCACCACCACATTCAAAATATACTCTACTCCTAATTATCAAGGGAAGGAATAACAACACCCAGATGAGTCACAAGAATAAAAGGCTGCATTAGTTGAGTGTGTATTCTGCATCAGGCACTGTGCCTAGCATGCTTATGACTTATTTACCCTTTTGCCTCATAATAACTCCACAAAGCAACTATTATAATTAATTCCTGCGTTCAGAGGGGAAAATTGAATTTTAGAGAGTCCAGATGATTTGCCAAACATTATGTAACCAGATAGAATGGAGCCGGGATTCACACTCAGATAGACTTTGACAGTCTCTTAACTTCCACATAGTGAAATACACTTTCTCTCTATCACATTGGGGACTTGTAACACCTTACCTAGTGGCTATTTAAACCAGCTTTGCTTTGGTTTAGCTGTCCTCCTACCACCCTATTTCCCATAAAGGCGGCAAGCGAAGCCAGCATGATTTCATTAGGTGGAAAAAAATCACTCCTCATCTACTCCGGTCCACAGGGATTTGTGCCTTACCCTTTGGTTTGTGAGGCACCTGAGCCAACACAAAATAAAATAAAATTATCTAAGCAGAACTGTTAAAGCTTTGCCCAGCTTCTGTATATAGTCAGAAGGGCAGCTGTTCCTGTGATGACCAGAATCTCTGGGGATGCCTTGGCTGTAACTACCCATATGATTATGATTGCAGATTTCATTCTGGCAAAGAGAAAACATATTCTGACCATGGAAAGTAAAGGAGAGAGTATTATGCATTCAGAGTATTGGGACATTATAACATTTAGAGTTATAAGTGTCATAAAGGTCACTTTTCTTTCATGACAAGAGTGTCTGACCCAATGCAAGATCATTATGCATACCATCACAGCTGTAAGAGGAGTAAGCCTTTAGTAAAGCAGCTGGCCAGAATATTCTAGGAATTATCTACAATATCTGATGATTCTTTGTGATCTAATTTTCATGTATTGCAAAAGATGAGAGTATAGTTTCAATAATGTCCATAGAAAGATGCAGATAGTCTGGTGACCGCACTAACTCAGACAAAAAATTTCA
This sequence comes from Colobus angolensis palliatus, assembly GCF_000951035.1. NCBI lineage: Eukaryota > Metazoa > Chordata > Mammalia > Primates > Cercopithecidae > Colobus > Colobus angolensis. The sequence continues at coordinate 10,475,559 of NW_012116154.1, read as the reverse complement.
TTTTGTGTTGGGCACCTTGCTCCAAATTATTTCTCTCACTCCAAATTCTGATACATTCCTCCTTCTGAACCAGTCCAACCTGGGTACCTAGCCAATCCTAACAAATTTGGAGGCATTATTTTGAGCTCCAGTCTCTCCCATGGTATTGTTATGGTTCACAGATACCTACAAGCTAACAAAGTTGCCATTGTTATCCTTGCCATTTTTGTCCTTGCCAAGTTTCATTCCCTTAGCAATGATTCATCCTTTGTCATTTTCATACAGTATTTCAAATAGGGCTTCTGTCTGGGTATCTTTAGTCTTTATGAGTTTTTATCTTAAATTTGAATCTTGCCTTAAACATCATAGCATTTGATGAGAACACCCAATAAAGGATTTCTCTTAGAATTTGAACTTTTGTTTTCTGATGTCCAATTCATTTTTATTGATACAGAATTAATAACTTATATGGGCCCATCACACTGTAAGTGTGTTATCTCATTTACAATATTCTTTGCTTCAACCATACTCTTCTCATTATGTTCGAGCACTGGATGGAGAACCAGAGCAAATTGGGCAACACTTCTCCCTAATGACCTGATCTAATGTTCACTCACTTTTAAGGCCCTTCATTATGGCAGATCGTTCTGCTACATCCATTTCTAGATTCTTCTCCCCACCCTAGTCATTCATCATTTTGATTTCAACATGTTTTTCAGTTGCTATTCTTCAAAATTGATAGTAGGTAATTTTTTTATTATTCTTCTTTACAATAAGGAGCTTATTTTTAACATTCTCCTGGACATAAAAGAAGTATTCAACCTCAGGATATAGCCAATAAAGTATTTCATACCAAGATGAAATCCACACAGAGATTTTGACAGCAATAATTCTTTCATTTTGAAGTATATTTCCAATATTTTGGAATAATCTTCTTTCTATCTTAAGGAAAACCCTTAATCTTATCAACTAAGAGGATGTAATAGTTGGCTTTTAAGCCTCTGGCATTTTTCAGAAAAATAATCTATTTAGGAATAAAAGTGGCATTAAGAAAGTGGTTGAAGAGGCTTTGCTTGGACTTTCCATAGTGCATCAGTCTCTGTACACTTAAAGAAATGAACTGTCTTTAAATAGTCTAATGGCTTTTAAAGGCACTCTAATAAAACAACACTTCCTTTCAGCTATTTGATGCACTAAATGCATTGCTGCTCCAGTAGTTTCGTGTTAAGTGTTACCTTTCTCCTAAATTGTTTTTACATTTGCATATATACTTTATAGCTATAAATACAGAGTATATTTTATACTATTAGTGGAAAAGTATTTTAAATCCAGAAAGTTCAAATTCAAGAAGTGTAGTCTTCAGTAACCCTTTAATATGTCCTTCCAAGATTTTTTACTCATGCAGGGTTTCTATTTATAGCAAAGGGTCTTTACTTTTCTCAGTTGATTTATACATTTATATGGGTTAGTCTCAGATGTTCATTCATATGCTTATCACTAATAGTTAATATTTAATGAGTACTTTATTAGTGGCTGACACTATGCTAAGTATTTGCATGTATTACTGTATTTAATACTCTACTCCCAATAGTCCTCTAAAGTAGGTGTTATTCTTATCCTAATTTGATAGATGAGAAAATCAAAGGACAGAAAAGTAAAACAACTTTTACAAAGTTGCACTGATAGATGAGAATACTGTGTCACCTATGTCACACAGTTGACAAAGAGAAGCATCCAGCCCAGATTTAATGACAGAGCTCATAGCGTTAGCTCCTGCCATACCCTTCCTTAGTTGAAGTTTGGAGAATCTTAATACCTCACCCAGGGTCACCTAAGTAGTGTTTGATATAATAGGAATTTTAATTCAAGTCTTAGAACTCCAGTTCCAAGAGCATAGTATCTATTTTACTCCAGTAACTCTTCTTAATAAACTCCAGCAAAACTCTTCGTAATAAAGGGCTTATCATAAATGATATAAAAAACTATGGCACCATAGCATGGTCATAGCATTTGGTGCTTTGAAACGCTTCTGTCAAGAAGTATTTTAACATAACTTTTCTAGCACTTTTCCCATAGCAAACACCATGACTAAAGAAAAGAAGCATTTCTATAGATATTTCCAAATGGAGAAATTTGTTGAAGAACATTTTCTTAGCATAAAACTTTGGCAGAAACATACATGTGTCTAAATGGGGCAAAGGGGAAAAAACTTATTGTTCTTCTTTGCTGTTGTATTCTGTATTGGCCCTTTCTTGCTAGTAGCTATTTTAGGAACTTGAGGCAGACTGACAGACATACTAGGCTTTAGATCTAGTTAAAAACAGAAGAAGTACGTGAAAACCAATGGAATTATTTCTTACTTGTTTCTAAAGTAAAGCGTGACTCTCATCACTGAGAGCAGAATTCAACATCAGTGGTCTATGTTGTCACATTTGAGATACTTTCAACATGATACCATTTTATATATTTAAATGTCTAGTGTGTATTGCACATTGTGTCAAGCACTAGGGATGGGAAAAAAGAAATATACAACATGAATTTTACTCTGCTTCCATTATTAGAGTATCAAGGGGAAAATATTAAGTTTGGAGTAAGGCCATGTTGCCCCTAGTAGGGAATAAGATGAAATTATACACTTAGTGGTAGACCTTTTATCTACAGGCCACAGTTTTTCTCAATCCCTTTTGCTACTTCTTTGTTTTCTCCCCCACCTCCTGTTACAGGATTTAGGTCTTGGAGAATTCATTAATTTAAATACTATGGATTTGCTTTCACTTCACAGTTTTATCTAGCATAGACCTTTCCTCTGTGGACCAGCCTTATACTTCCATTCTCAAACATAGCCAGACCTGCATTCTTGAACTTACCCCTACACCGAAAATTTGCCTCACCCACAGTCTTCCCCATTCACAGGATTGAAAAACTCAAATTCTCCAGTTTCTCAGTTTAAAAATCACTTCTTTCATCTTCTTAAGCACTCAACACTCTTGTGCATTTCTTTATTTTTATTATATTTATTACACTCTATTACATGTTATATATTTAATACTGTTCTAAGCACGCTGTATTAGATTATTTAATTTAATCTATACCACACCTCTATTAAGTGGAAACTATCATAAGCCTCACCTAAAAAATACAGTCATAGTGATACAAAAGGATTAAGCGTCTCACCCAATTTTCATGGCTGAGCTGGAATTTACTCTGACTTGAGATAGTTGTCTAAAACACTATGCTGTGCTGCCCCTAGGAGGCAGCATGGAGCTTACTACACTATAATCAGTGCTTTGAGCAGTTACCATGGAGACGCCAAGGAAGAGCGCCTAAGGAAGGTGTCAGCTTCAAGTTTATAAAGTAGCAAGGAGGCTTTCAAAGATGAGTTCATTCTTGAAGAATGCAGTGGTATTAGGGCAAAAAATAAAATAAAAGGCGTCACAGAAAGACGAGGCAGCATACAGACAGAAAACTTGGCATGTTGGGAGGTCTGCATCAGATTACAATATTACTTAAGCATAAAATGTCAAATCACAAAGAGCCATGAATTGTATCTGAATGGCCAGCAATGCAAAAACACTGAGGACTCTGAAGCAGCATTGGTATTATAAGTTGAGTTTCCCTGAGCTAGCCCTGAGAAAGGTATGTGTAAAATAGTAGAAACAAGTGGAAAAGAAAGGGAAAAAGAACAATCGAGGGTGGGTATCAAATCAGATGTAGGTGAATTTGGCCCAGTCTCAAAAGAGAGCTCAGACCAGTGGAAGCCACATCCCATAGCTTTTGGCCTCAGAGGCAAGGGAGCTGAAGTATCTATGCTCCCACCTGCTAGTCGCTGATTGAAGACTGCCAGCTGGAAGGCTCACACACTCAGGCACTGCAGGCTCCAAGTGCAGACAAACACATCTGGCAGCTTGAGCACAGCTTCTTTAGTAGGAGGCATGGGTGCTGGGAATAAAAGCTGGGAGCACATGAGCCTCAACATAGTAATGGATCTGGGGCACGTGGGTGAAACTGTGATAGTGCCCCCAAAGCCACAGGCTTGGCTTGTGGGTCTGTCTAATTGACTTCAGTTCCATTCGTAATTGTGGACAAAACAATGCACTGGCCTAGAAACATCTTCTCTTGTGCTTGTTTAGTGTTCACTTTTACTCTAATTTAATTATTCCCCACAATTTCTGAGTGAATAAAAATAAAGATTGCTTTTATTAGCTTTCCATAATTACCAAAGTGCAATGTTTGGATCTTTTATTTATTTCATCATATATCTATTAAAATATATTAACTACAAGAGATCTACCTTAATGTAGGAGTAGCTACAAATGGAGAGTTTTGCAACGTTTTTGCGGGGACATGGTAGGGAAGAAAATTAATTAACCAAGGCAACACTACAACAGATGAGCAAATAGTTTTCCGGGTAACTATTTTCATCATGATTATTGGCACAAGATAGTACTAGTCTCTTCCATGTTACCAAGAAGAAATCTAAGTTACAAAATATGATTTAGCAACTATTCCTAAGGTTGCAAAGTTGGTCTGGCAGCTCTGGCCTGTCTGACCCCACAGCCCATGCCTCTCATCACCTCTCTCATTATTGAAAATTCAGAAGCAGAGGCCAATAAAAGGTTTTTGTCTACTCCTATGCCCATCATCAGATAGTCTAAAACAGAAAAAAAAAAAAAAAAGAAGATTGTGCATAATTGGCTTTCAAGTAAAAGAGAAAACATTTAATTATAAAAGAGGTACATTAATTTAACTCTAGGACGTTTTAGGAAAACGTCATTAAACTTAAGTTGCATTTCTAAATATATATGAACTGCATGGACATTAACAGTTTCGACTATTCACTAAGAAGATGAAAAGTACCTATGTGTGAGGAAAATTTTGCCCTCAGCTTCTTCAGTGCCACATTTAAGTACATCCTTCACATCTGGCTAATATGTAATGGACATAATGAGGGTGAATAAGCTTAAATAATAAGTTAACAGAAATCACTGGAGATCCTTAAGATGGATATTTGCCTTTAGTGACTAAGAATCGGAGAGATATAATTTGTCAGTAAAAAGACTATTGTGAAAAGAGTAATCTTTACAAAACATTTAGCGATTTATGAATGATTCCTTATGAGTAAAACAGGCTGATATCTACTCAGCCAATTTATAGTATTATTATGTGGATCGGAGGGTAGAAAGGATACAAAGAAACTCAAAATTGTAAAGTACACAGCTACACATACATAAATAAATTTGTGACATTCTGTATCATCTAGAAATTCCTATTGCAGACCCTCTAATAGGATGCCTTTATAAATTTGCACAGAATGTTTGTGTGTGTATATGTGTGTGTGTGTTTTCAAGTTTTCTTCTCTTACTCATAGTGCCATGCCGAATAACTGCCACCAAAAACATTATATCCCTTAATTCCCAGAACCTGCAAATATCTCACATTGCAAGCTAGAATTATAGTCACAGATGACTTGAAAGGTCATCAATCAGTAGACTTCAAGATGAGATTTTACCGGCTTATCTAAGTGGTTTAAATGTAATCACAAGGATCCTGCAAATGTATAAGAGGGATACGGAAGAATAAGTATCACAGTGATGCAATATGTAGAAGACTCAATTGGTCGTTACTGCCTTTGAAGATGGAAACTGACTATGAACCAAGAAATGCAGACAGTCTCTATAAACTGGAAAAGCAAGGAAATCAATTCTTTCCTAGAACTCCAAAAGAAATGCAGCCTTGCCGACATCTTGAAAATAGTCTAGTAAAACCCATTTTCTATATATGAACTCCAGAACTTTCAAATAATACATTTGTGTTATATAAAGCTACCAAGTTTGTGTTATTTGGCACAGCTGTAGTTGATATCCAATACATATACAGATAAAATTATCCTGCACATCGATTTTGCATTGAAGAAAATAACCTTATACTTATGGAAAATAAATTTTTGTCAATGTGTTACTATGTAAACAGATGGAATATTTTTATAACTACTTCCTTAACCTAGAAGAATAAAGGCAGAA
>NW_012116154.1:10460512-10465015 GCF_000951035.1 Colobus angolensis palliatus | reverse complement strand
GAGAGGTCTGCTGTTAGTCTGATGGGCTTCCCTTTGTGGATAATCCACCCTTTCTCTCTGGCTGCCCTTAACAGTTTTTCCTTCATTTCAACTTTGGTGAATTTATTATTCTTTTGTGGAAAAGGGAATACTTTTCTGGGAAAAGAACCATATATAGTATTTTATTGCACAGAACATATCTACTTTCCTCTTCCATTAAGGCCCCAGAGAGAAAAATAGCAGTTGTGAAGGAACCCCAAAAATACATTTATTCTTTTATTCTTTGTTACTCTAATGGATGCTAAACCCTAATTACTGGTGAGAAAAGAGAATTCATTGCATATTGTAACAAAAGAGAAATAGTCAATGTTGAAAGACTACTTTTTTGGTTATTGTCAGTCCACTAAAATATTCAGCTGTGATTAATTTCAATGTTATTAACATAATGCTCAAAAAAATTAACACTTCAAAGCAGGATGATTTTGTCACAAATGGAGACATGGAATGGAAAAGAGAAGAGGAAGGACAGAGAAAGAGGCTGAAAGAGACAATGGTTTCTGGCACCATCTGTCAGTATGCTAATAGTTGCTTTTATAGCAGCACCAGGTTTAAGTCAAGAAAATCAAGCATTTGGATGGTTTGCCATTGCATCAGCTGTTGTCATTTTCATTTTATTTTTGCTTATTATGTTTATTAGGTAAAGACATTGAAAAACACATTGCTTATTAAAAGCGATTATTGAGTGAGGAGGAAAAATAGACTCTAAATAATATTTTAGAGATCAATAAATGACAAAGATAAAAAGAGAAATGCTAAAGTAATGACATACTTTTGGTATGTTTTGGAATTAAAATTTTGGGAATAAGAGATTTTGAATATAGGAGAGTTCACGTATAGAATTGGAATTGTTACAAAAATTGACTGCCCATTTTCTATCTATCTAATTTTAATTATGCTTAAAACATTATCAAACTAAATTTTTATGGTGTAGTAATAGCTCACCTATTCTTTATATTTTCTTTTCTTCCATGAGACAACCTTTACACTGCAGCTGGGATGGATCAGTAAATGCTTCATGTTGGGCCTCTCTCTGTGCCTATGTGGAAACTTCCTTCTCCAAAACCATCCTGATTTCAAACCTAGCCTTCCTTTAAGAACATATTTAAAAATTACTGCTTATGTGAAATTGTGTTGACATAAAAGATCAGTAGGTATTAGATAAAGAGTTGTGGAGGAAAGAGAAAGATAGCTAGACACTGAAACATACACAGAGACTGAATGTGAAAGCTAGAAGGGAGTGCTTAGGTCAAGTGGATGAATGATACAGTGTGTTTTAAAGTTAGCAATACAATCAAATAAATTAGAGGAAAAATACATGACCTTTACCAAACTTCTGCTTCCTTACATGTAAAACTTCTCATAGTATTTTTGAAAATAGACATCAGTGTATGTATAAGTTTGAAAGGTATTCTTAATCATCTCATTACATCTACATACCAGGAAAGTAGAATTCTTTATCTTCATAATCCCATTTTTAACATTTGTTATTGCTGAACACAAACTACTACTGTAATTTTGTTTTCACTAATCCCTGAAACATAAATGTATACCAATATCTTTGATAAGAATAGCTGCTCTGAATTGTAAGCATCTTGTCACGATGTATAGCAGATACTTAAAATGTAGTCACTAAATGAATGAATGATAGGTTGAAAGAATGAAAGTCTAAATATTCCTCTCTTTGGATATTGTTACATTTCCTTAATTAGCAAAGGAGAAGAACTAGGTAGTCCAGTGCAGATCATGAGCACTCATAGCAATTTCTAGTGGCATATAGGGATGTACATCACCTAGACTTAAGGATCCTCATAATATAACTTGAAATATACAAATAATTCAGCCTCTGTAGCTCTAATCAGGCTCTAATCCTGAAAAGGTGATCAAATCATGTGTTACCAGAGTGTGCACTTCTTTATGGAAGATAGTCAAAACTATGAGTATATTTTAAATTTACTTTCCTTTACTTTTTATATGAACTTATTTATACTAGGAAATTCGATATCTTTCCAAACTTTCAAACACAATGAAATGAATTTTATAAAGTGAAAACAATAGTGTTATGCCATACATCTTTAAGCAGACATGGTAATCTCATTTGCAATATTCTGCTTTAGGCACCTGAGGTAGCTAAAAAGGTGAGCTAATAAATTGCCATGTGTTGCCTGGCCAGTTGTAAATAAATACACTCAAAAATAAAAAAATATATATATATAGTGGTAAATAAATAAAATAGTCACTTAGGTGTATAAACTAATAAAGTACACATTTGCCAACATTTTTCCCTCTATTTTACAGACACAATGGGGACCTATTCATCTAATGCACTCTGACAGTATTTTGCTATAGATTGTCTGACTCCTCAGGCAGTGAGAAATAAGGCTAAATGAATGATGCTTTTGTTTTTATTTGAAAACAACATTTGCAGTGCTATTTCCATGTAGTTATTCACATGTGTACACACACACATATGTATGTATATACACAAAAATATACACATATATAAGCATATATATTCACATATATATTACACGCATGCACGCACACACACATATATATATGTTATTTATATACACACACCCACACAAAAGAAAGATAAATAGCAGATAAAGTCTTCATATAGGTAATGACTGCATCCATTCACTGTAAGTCTGCTAACAATTAGCCTCTCAGGGAGCACAATAGAGATGCTTAAAGGATGTAATTGCACATGTAGTGTTGCATTACACTATACTCTAAAAAGATACTTTACATTTTGGTGACATTGCCATGATGTTTCTTTTAAGAAACTGTGCAATTTTATCTCTTGTAAGCAACTAGTGTCCTATTTCCTATAAGCAACCAGTGTGCTATCCTGAGGCCAAAATGTGAACCTTAAATTTGTAAAAATGCAGCTAGGCAAGCTATAGCTCTCCAAAATGGGGACTATAACTCCTTGACCTAATGGGAAAAAACACAAACAAGTAAATGATTATAACAGCCAGACTGTTATACTTTCCGCTTCCTGTAGTTTCTCAGAACGTTGCATCTCTTGAATACCGACAGATAAGAAAAAAATTCCAGTATCCAATGGGCTTTTTGAAACAAAACCCTGAATGACGTCCTCCAATCTACCTCATGGTATTCCTTCTTTCCCTGGCTTAAGTGTTCCTCAAATCTCACTTGTAAGTCCAACAAATAATATGATTTTGTTTTGTCATTATTATTTTTTAAGTTCTATCCTTTTTCTGTTTTGCTATTATTTTTTGTCTAAGGTTGGCGGATCACTGTATTATTATTTGATGAGGGTCTACTGTCACAAACCCACTTAATTCTTATTTCTTTCTTGCAGCAAATTTCCCAGTGGTTATGATTTCTATTGTAAATATGAAAAAAAAAGGTCTTTGGAACATTAAAAAACTGGTTAAGTTTGCACATTTCATAAGCCACAGACTTAGGATTCAAACCTAAATCAATGACATTCTAAAATCAAGCTAGACATATGGGCTCTGGGTTTCCCTCTTCTGTTTTGAAGCTTTGGAGTGCTTTCTTTGAAGGATGTCTCTTTCTGGGACTTGGAGCATGCCATGGTCAACGGTGCCATCTATGTGTGGATACCAGTCCTATTTCTTTTACTTAGGATACTTTTAAACCATTTTCTTCCTTTGTCCCACTCACCTTTATTTAAGGTTGTCCATATATCTGAAGAGCTTTAGGAGTCACACCAATGGAGTTCTGGTTCCAGCAGGATGGCCTGAAAAGCAGATATCTCTCACTATGTATGTTCTTTCTTTCACAGGATCATTTGAAATTGGAATACTAGGATGGTGCTGACATTCTGATTTGAAGTCATGTTCAGTCATTTTAGACATAGGATGCGGATAGTTCTCTAATATGTAGTGCATCATTCACCTTGGACTTAAGTGAAGCTCTTTCCTCTTGCCCATCTGTGTTCTGTCACTGGTGAACCTCCAGTCTACAGGGCTTACACCAAAAGTCTTGAAAACAGACAGCATCTTTGATCTTGTGGGCCTCCACCACTGGTATGCAAGAGAGTCAGCTTACTAAATTTGCAGGCTTTATGCCATATATCAGGTAGCTTCTGAAAGAACTCATTCCTATCACTTCAATGGCTTTGCTCCTCAATGCCCATGGATCCTTATTGTTGATGTCCTCTCTTGACTTTGATCCATGTGGAGATTTCTTGCTTTTCTTGGTTGGTATTGAGACATGCCAGATGAGGGAAGGATATTCTTTGTACAAAATGGAAGTATTGCGAGGAAGGCAGTGAAATGGCCAATACTAAAAGAGATCATCACTCTCTAGGATGCAATGTTTAGTGCCTAAATAATTCAAAAGGTGATACAGAATATGTGTTGTTCTGTATTTATAATAAGACATTCTGGATGGTTAATTTAACATCCCCAGGAAAAATAAATTTTTGTTCACATTTTTCCTTATACTCTAGGCAAGATTTGCATTTGTATT
>NW_012116154.1:10458093-10460107 GCF_000951035.1 Colobus angolensis palliatus | reverse complement strand
TCAGCTTACTAAATTTGCAGGCTTTATGCCATATATCAGGTAGCTTCTGAAAGAACTCATTCCTATCACTTCAATGGCTTTGCTCCTCAATGCCCGTGGATCCTTATTGTTGATGTCCTCTCTTGACTTTGATTCATGTGGAGATTTCTTGCTTTTCTTGGTTGGTATTGAGACGTGCCAGATGAGGGAAGGATATTCTTTGTACAAAATGGAAGTATTGTGAGGAAGGCAGTGAAATGGCCAATACTAAAAGAGATCACTCTCTAGGATGCGATGTTTAGTGCCTAAATAATTCAAAAGGTGATACAGAACATGTGTTGTTCTGTATTTATAATAAGACATTCTGGATGGTTAATTTAACACCCCCAGGAAAAATAAATTTTTGTTCACATTTTTCCTTATACTCTAGGCAAGATTTGCATTTGTATTCTTCACCAGTGATGTACGACAACCCTTGAAAGAGCCACTGCAAACCAGTAGTCATGATGGTCCAATGGATCTTGATGCATCATCATACGAGTAATGATACAACCAGCAAGAAATAAACTACAGAGATAAGAAGATCTATTTCATTTCAATAAAAGTTATTTCCAAAGATCTACCTACTTGTGATTAATAGTGTTGCCAACTTTTCTTATAGTGGGAGACATGAAATTGGCCAGGAATTATGAAAAATGGCAGTAACAAATAGAAAGAATTGATTCCTGGGCCCAGGAGTAGAAAGAGTTGGCTACGGAGGCACTTTCACTGATCGGAATTAAAAAAAAAAAAAAATCTCCTTTTTACCCATTATTCAAAATCCTCATTGGCAAATACCTGTAATTAACATGATTTATGAATTGTAAATATAGTTTTTCTTCAAATTGTTTGTATAGACTGAGGCTCCACAAAAGTATTTGCCCAAGGTCTTGCATACCCTACTGGTGGCTTTGTCCCAAGAGTCTTATTCTGTTGCCCAGCCTGGAGTGCAGTGGCATGAACTTGGCTCACTGAAACTTCCACCTCCAGGGCTCAAGTTATTCTCCTGCCTCAGCCTCCTGAGCAGCTAGAATTACAGGTGCACGTCACCATGCCCAGTTAATTTTTGTATTTTTAGTAAAGAAGGGGTTGCACCATTTTGGCCAGGCTGGTCTCGAACTCCTTACAGGAGGTCTGTCCATCCTGGCTTCCCAAAGTGTTGGGATTACTGGCATGAGCCACCACAATTGACCCCTAAGATACTGTCTTGTATAGACCCCTCTGTCTTACAGCTCAGTCATTTGCCCTTCCCTTGGTGCTACTTCCAACGTGTAGCTACTTCCAACTCACTGTTCTATACACAAATCAATGTCGTGGAAATGGCAACATAATTGTAAGACTCATTTATTTCACACAGTATTCTATGGGTCACACAATGCCCAGACTTTTTAAATTATTAATATTTTAAGATACTTTAATTATCAGATTCCTTTTAATATTCTTACCAACACTCCATTTCATGTCTGGAAGCTGGTTCAGGAATAACCTAAGCAATACATATGTTGTTTTGTGGTTTCCTCAAAAGCATTATAGAGACATGAAAGGCCCAAGACTTTGTGTCTTATAAAGTCACACTATTTTCCACCTGAGTTCTGAATCAATGAAGAGATAAAGTAGGAGAAGACAGATGGAGATAAGTATATTATCTTTATTACTGGTAACTACCAAATCAAGTGTTACTAATTCCACCCTTAGAGTCAGAAAGAATTATTGATCCAGTCTCAGGGAGACAATTCTAGAGAGTCTTCCAACATGGCAGAATGCCTTGGAAAACATGACATAGAGCATCTGCTTTCTAAAGTGCAACTGTCTACAAAACAGAAAAAGTGCGAGGCTGAACTGAAGGTGCACAGCTCCCTAACTAACCAAAATCACCTATCAGGAATTTGATATATTCCCTTGAGGAAGGCCAATGAGGCTCCCTAGGGTCAAGAGTATTATTATCCAATGTCTTTTTGAGTGGTTTCAGAATTTCTATTTATAAAATATTAAAATA
>NW_012116154.1:10452675-10453128 GCF_000951035.1 Colobus angolensis palliatus | reverse complement strand
TCTACATATTCCCATTTTAACTTATGTATCTCCCATCATTTCACACCCTTGTATCTCTATCCCTATTTCTAAGCAGCAATAACAGCTTAAAAAGATAAAGAAAAAGGGAACTACGACATCTTACCTTACTTTCTTTCTCATTCTTGTCCTTATGAGAAAAAGAAGGATAGACTGGTTGGAACACTAACAAGTCATTTAGATTTATTTCCAAGTTTACCAGTGAAGTTACAATCTAAGTATAAGGAAACTGGACCACCTCCCTCCATCCCCACCCTCTGACTTACATCTGGCTCTTCCCATGGCCCACTCTTCCGGCTTCAGCTTACTGTCTGTACTTCACCAAAAATCTTTGCTAAGAATGATTTCTTTCTTTCTTTCTTTCTTTCTTTCTTTCTTTCTTTCTTTCTTTCTTTCTTTCTTTCTTTCTTTCTTTCTTTCTTTCTTTCTTTCTTT
>NW_012116154.1:10447721-10450785 GCF_000951035.1 Colobus angolensis palliatus | reverse complement strand
ATGAAAAAAAGTATTTCTTCTCTTTTTTAATAGGTTGATATAACCTTAAAATATGTATTCTGAATGCAATGGAAAGAGCGTTTTACATGCCTAGGCAAAGTTGTGTCAATTGCCCTCTGTGGATTCAAGATCATGCTCAGAAGCTTACTGTTGGATAGAAAACCAGTCCATGAAAATGCATTACCAAACTACAATACCAGCTACAAAACACACACACACACACACAAACACATACACACATACATCACCTATTGGTTATATTGAAATCAAGTAAGAATTCATATTCTAAAGATTTCCTTTATAATAAATACTTCTCTCATAAATAAAACCATTATCTGTGTTTGTAAACTGTTGTCTAAAATTAACTTCTAGGTCTGTGTTGGGGTGGACTTTTTCTAGTTACACATGTATATCACTTAATACAGAGTCTAATATGCCTTCAGTGCACAGAAAATACATTTAAAATGTATGAATAAATTACTGTATGATCAGAGGAAAATAAGATTTCATTGATTACAACGCAAAATAAATCTGAGGGTGAACAATGCAACTGTCAATGGCACCAAAGGGAGAAACTTCTTACGTTGTAGGTGAATAACACACAAGAGATTTGGGGCATGTTTTTGGTTTAGGAAAAGGTGAAAGATAAATTAGGAAAGTGTAGCTCAACAGAGGAAGAAAATGGATTCTCTGAAAGAAATATGAACAACAGTACAATCAAATCAAACTGTTATTAAAGAGTAACGCAGGAAAGGATTTTTTAGTTGTTACTGGATCTAATTAGTAACTCATCATTTTTATTACTATATGAACTTCATATGAATTCAGTTATGTAATTAGTGACTGCTGTATGCCAAATTCTAGACATGAGAACACAATATTATGCAGAATATACTGAAGTATTTGTTTTCTTGTAATTACATTCTAGTGAAAGGATATAGAAACAAGCAAACAAATAAGTTTATGTCAAGTAATGGTAAGTGATACTCAGATAAATAAGACAAGATGAGATGATAAAGAATGGGGATGATACTTTATTTTGGATTAAATGTTCAGCAAAGATTTCAAAGAAGCTAAATGTGAACCTGAATTCAAACGTACAAGGGAGTTGGGAATCTGAATATCTAAGACAAGAAATTCAGGCTGATGCTGCTTTAGTTGCGGTTTTAGAAACGAAAAATACGTGAGATCCAGCCTGAGAGAGTATCAAGAAACAAGCGGGAGAGATATTTGCATAACCACAAGAAGGCTGCCATGACCATAGCTGACTGAGTCAGGGAAAGAGTGATAGAAAGAGAAAGTTGGAATGGGCCTGAAGGCCCTGGTCACGTGGTGCCCCCATCTTCTTCCGTATCGCTCACTCATTCCTCCTCTAGTCACCTAGGCCCTATCTGGTAGATCAGCTAATGATTATTATCGTTAGGTGGAAGGCTGTGCAGTGATGATTACCATTTGGTGTAAGGCTGTGAAATATCTTTGAGTACAAACTCTGCTGGGTGATTGACAGGCAATGTGAAGGCTTCTGTCAATTGGTGATCTCATCTGACAGCAGAAAGGAAAATTAGATCCTGACCTGTCTTCCCCATAATCCCAAATCCTGGTGATGGATCGTGGTTTTATTTCTTTTTTTTCTGTTGTTGATTTCCCACTCTTATTCTGTACAGAGTCCTCCTCTTTCAGCCTGCCAGCCTTGTATATTTTTTAATTTAATCTGGGGTTAAGAAAATTCAATCACTGGTTTTCTAACTCTAGTAGGTAAGAATCTGCTTTCCCAATATTCTGCTACTTTGGCTTACTTCACTCTAAGCAGTAAAGAATTGTGTCTGCATATCTAAGGTGAGCAGGCTGAAATAGGGGAAGAACTCTGATGCATCCAGGAGGTTAGGCAGGAAATTGAAGCTCAGGGCACCTGTTCACACTGTGAAAGAAACCTTACCATTATTTACCTAAAATTCTTGAAAGAGTACATGTGAAATGATTGTTGAAAGTTATCCCTTGCCAGTTCTGGAAAGGTAAATAGATGTATTGTTTATCTTATACTCATTGTTATTTTTGCACTTAAAAAATTGCTCCCATGCATTAATTCTATAGTAACAACAACAACAAAAACAATTCAAATAAGAGAGTGCTAATTAAATGCAGTACTAAATATCTCATTGAAAATGAAACCCACCTAAATAGTGGTAAGAGGAACAAATACATATGTTTTAAAGCATATTATGATTCATTAAACAAATGTATAAATTTAAGACAGAGATAGCATGTTGGTAACTCTAATCCATCTAAGTAGAAAACAGTGAAAAAGCGAACAGAGGATGGTAATACTTCGTAGATAATGTGTATTAGATAAGTTTGCTTATCATAAGTAATGCGGAGATAATACAGACTGAATGTGTACTTGAGGAGATATTTTGTATAAAATCACTGTTAATGTGATCTGGATGGCATCTGGCTGTGAAGTAAGTTAATCAAGATGTACCACATAACTATATTTTTTTACAAGAAAGGAAAACTCACCTTGTTTCTTTTTGCTTTTTTAAATAAAGCTGTCTCTAGAAATATTATATATTATAAATTCTTTAGTACTAAAATATAATTTTGTTTAAAAACTTTATACATTTTTAAAAAGCTGGCCTTAAAGTTTCTATGAGAAGAATATGTTGTAGTAAGAAAGCAACACAAAGTGATTATTTGGCATCATGCATAAGTGACCTACAAACTTCTGTATTCCCCATAGTAAAGCAATGAATTCAGGGATTCATTATCATTATAATTATCTGTTGAAATTAGAATAATTTCAACATATCACTTACTGTTTGAAATTCTCCCTCCTCTCACCACTTTAGGTCTTCATCCTCACGTGTCTCTTTTTTCCTTTTCATTTGTCTTCTCTTTTGAATACCTTCATTAGCAAAAAGCATGCCCCCTACTCTCACAAAATCTTCCTTCGGCCACATGTTTCCCTACAACTACTACCCAATTTCCCGGTCCTTTCCAGAGAAAATGTTATTAAAATAGTTGTCTCTGGACATGTTCCTCATCTTCTTTTCCCCCTTGCATGCAC
>NW_012116154.1:10431934-10446626 GCF_000951035.1 Colobus angolensis palliatus | reverse complement strand
ATTTCTTTTTTCTTTTCTTTTCTTTTTTCTTTCTTTTTTTTTTTTTTTGAGATGGAGTCTCTCTCTGTCGCCCAGGGGGAAGTGCAGCCGCTTGATCTCAGCTCACTGCAAGCTCCGCCTCCCGGGTTCACGTCATTCTCCTGCCTCAGGCTCCCGAGTAACTGGGACTACAGGCGCCCGCCACCACGCCCGGCTATTTTTTTGTGTTTTTAGTAGAGACGCGGTTTCACCTTTTTAGCCAGAATGGTCTCAATCTCCTCACCTCGTGATCCGTCCGTCTCGGCCTCCCAAAGTGATGGGATTACAGGTGAGAGCACCCAGCCAAGATTATGATTCCTATGGAATTTAAAATTCTCTAAAGTTGTCTCACATGTCATTGAATGAAATACCAATTCATTCCATTAGCCTATAAGATTCTACATGATCTGCCACTTGCTTACCTCACTGACCTTGTCATGCACCATCTTCCTCATCAGCTAATTCCTGCATAGTGTCTTCTTTATAATTACCAAACATATTGGGCATGTGTCTTTCTTTCTTATACCATTTTCTGTCTAGAAAGCACTTTCTTGAGTGTTTGCAATTATCTCTTTTCATTTAGCCCAAAGCTCCTCAAAATGCCTTGACTTTGCAACTTAATTTAAACAAGCTTCCCCCAGACACATTCTGCCACACACATATAAACTCATACACTTTTAAATAAAGATGGTAAAATATATAATGAAATTTAGAAAGCTAATTTTCTGCCATCTTGAAGACATTGAGTCTTTTAACATTAAGACATCAGTTTTTCTTTTGCTGCTATTTTTCATCTTAATAACATCCCCGCTTTAAGATTGACAAATCCTTATTTTTTTTTCAAGAATGATATCACTTTCACAAGAATGAGAGGCTGCCTTTCTCAAACCATAAAGAAATGACCTGAATAGATGCCCAACACACAGGAGGCATCTTATGATAAATTCTGATTCAGCATTCGTGTCAAATTAGCTACACTCCTCTTTATCTTGTCATACTCTAACACAGGAAACAACAAGACTGCAAGTGTCACAAGTAATGTTATGAAACATGTGACTTTAGGTTGCATCATTAATGAACAACTTTTAATTTCACCTTCTGCACCTAGTTTAAGAAAGCAGGTTGTTTTCAAAGTGCAGATTTTCTATATTCCTTGTAATAAAGCAACAAATTCAAGGATATTTGCCTTTGACTTTTGCTAACACATTTTTCTTTAAGTGTGGTAGAAGACTCAGAATTTGCATTTTTACCATGTCCCTCAGGTGACACTTAGGACCATAATTGTGTAAATGACTATATTAGACTTAGAAAATAATGGTCATACTAACCGAAATTCTGGTTATAAGGCTTTTTTGTTTGTTTTATTTTTATTTTTTTATTTTCCAGAGTCTTGCCCTGGCTGGATTGCAATGGCGGAATCTTGGCTCACTGCAACTTCCGCCTCCCATATTCAAACGATTCTCCTGCCTCAGCTTCCTGAGCAGCTGGGATTACAGGTGCTCGCCACCATACCCAGCTAATTTTTGTATTTTTAGTAGAGACAGGGTTTCACCATATTGGCCAGGCTGGTCTCGGACTCCGGACCTCGTGATCCACCCACCTCAGCCTCCCAAAGTGCTGGGATTACAGGCATGAGCCACCATGCCCGGCCCAGTTACAAGTTTTTAAAAATTGTAATAGTGGTTTAAAAACTGTAATAAGAATGTAATATTTTAATAAATGTATGCCATCCTTAACCTTCTGGGTCCCAATACACACAGCACTGGTGGTACTGTCCATCATAATGTCTACTTCTCCTCTGGATGCAGGTATGACTTTGTGATACACGACTGGTCACTGTGGCACACTAACCAGGGTACTTCTGCTAGTGATTCATCCAAACCATGGACAACAGAGTCTGGCAAAGCCATTCGGTTTATCTCACACACACACACACACACACACACACTACACATGCACACACATGTATGTGTGTATGTTATATTTATACAAACACATATATATGCACACACATACATTCATGCATACAATATACATTCTAAGTGAGAGAGGTAAACAGAAAAATTAGCAAAAATAAGAACTGTGTATCTCTGGAGGTGTTGGTGCCTTTGTAGCACCAAGTGGAATAAGTCTGCTGAAGAATGAAGTCAGCACAAAAGCAAACAGTGCTGGGATACAGAAAGAGCAGCGAGATGAGACAACAGTTTTGAAATCCTGAATACATTTGTGTGTGTGTGGAAGGTAAAATTATCCTCTTGAATGTCCCAGTCACAAGCTAAAGTATCAATGCCTTGAAAGAGGTCTTCCTAATTGATTGTATTTGTGCTTGCATTCTTCTATTAATATCACCTAATTAAGTTTCCTTATATTTGTTTCCATTCAATATTTAAAATAGAATTCTTATATCTATAAAGATAGTTAACCTATGTTGAGAGCATACATCTTATGCACAGACTTGGGCAGGTACTTTTTTAGAATTGTCTCACAGAATCCTCATGTTGTAGGTTGCTGTCTTACAAATGGTGTAACTGAGGCTTAGAGAGTTGAACACACTTGGCCAAGATGAGACAGTTTGTACATGGTAATTTTCAAATCTATGCTTCTCAGTACTAAGTTAACCTGCTTCTTTGTAGCACACGAGAAACATATTTGTGCTACTCAAAAGAGATAATTATATATATCTCCACTTATCCAAAATATTTATAGTTAGATAGAATGACACCAACATTTAAAAGTGTTCTAGAATAAATTATCCTAAAATGGCTACGTTAATGATTCAAATATAAAACCTGCTATAAAAGAAAGAAGACCAAATTGTAAACAATTTTTCAAAGGTAAAAACATCCTTCTTAATATAGAGAGCATTAAATTTTAAAGCTCTCATTAAGTATTTAAAAGTCATAAAGTTAAAATAATTTCTTAAGTCTTTTAGCAAATTGAAGAATGATCTCAGAGATAATTGGAGAAATCCAACAAAATGAGGAATTAGAAAGGGTTAACTAATTCATAAGGTAGCATTTTAGGAAAAATACACATTTTAATAATGTATACATTTTATGAATTGTGTGTACTTTTAAAGCACACAAAACTCATTATAGCAAAGAGATAAAAATTATAAGCATTATCTCATGAGAAAAAACTTGTGAAATTAAAAATGTACATACATAATAGAACTTACTGAATTTCATCATGTATGAAATAGAATTACATTGCAATAAGAGAGTCTCATAAAATGCATCAGCTATACCTATATTTTGCTACAAACAGCAAAAAACATCCCACAAATGAGAGGAAGGATCTTGCAGTCACCATGAAAACTTGACTATATTACTTTAAAAAATAATACTAATGTATAATGAACAGTTGTTAATTTTGGAAAAACAGGTACCTATATGGCAATGTGATGGAATGAATACGTTTTCAGCACACTTTTTTTTAATCCTAGGAATCAAGATAAAACATTAATTTTTGCAGAATCTGTGGTAAATAATGCTAATTTTAAAAGCTACTTCTTGACATAATGTTATGGCTCTTTAAAACAAAGAAATGTACATAATAAGCAAAGTCCAAGCACATTTCATTTATATATATTAAAAAAGTGCTAGTTCTCCTTACAGAGATCTTTTTACTCCTGTGTTCCTAGGTATTTCATTTTTGTGTGTGACTATTGTATATGGGATCTGATCTTGATTTGATTCTCAGCTAGAATGTAATTGATGTACAGAAATGTTATTGATTATTGTGTATTTATTTGTTAACTGAAACTTTACTGAAGTGCCTTATTAGTTCTAGAAGCCTTTGGCAGCGTATTTAAGATTTTTCTATGTGTATAATTGTCTCATTAGCAAAGAACTATAGTTTGACTACTTATTTGACTATTTGTATGCTTTCTATTTCTTTCTCTTGCCTCATTGCTCTGGCTAGGACTTTCATTACTAGATTGAATAAAAGTAGTGAGTGTGGGCATCACTGTCTTATTCTAGTTCATGAAGTGATTGTTTCAAGTTTTTGCCCATTCAATATGATGTTAACTGTGTATCTGTCATAGATGGCTCTTATTATTTTGAAGTATTTTCCTTCAATGTCTAGTCTTTTGAGGATTTTTCATTTTGAATGAATATCAGATTTTATCTGAAGTGTTTCTGCATCTATTGAGAGAATCCTATGGTTTTGTTTTTAATTTTGTATATGTGGTGAATCACATTTATTGATTTGCATATGTTGAAAAAACCTTGCAACCCAGGAATGAAGCCTACTTAATCATGGTGAATTAACATTTGATATGCTGCTCGATTTGATTTACTAGTATTTTGTCAAGAAGTTTTGAATCTATGTTCATCAGGGACATTGACTTGTAGATGTGGCTTTTTTTTTTTTCATTATGTCTTTGCTATATTTTTCTTTTATCAGGATGATGCTGGCTTCACAGAATGAGTTAGGGAAAAATCTTCTCCTCCTTGATGTTTTGGAATAGTTTCAGCAGAATTTATGCCAATTCTCTTCTTTGTATGTGTGGTAGAATTAGCCTGTGAGCCCATCTGGTCCAGGGTTTCTTTTGGTTGGGAGGGTTTTTCTTACTAATTCAGTAATATAATTTGTTACTGTTCTGTTCACATTTTCACTTTCTTCCTGGTTCAATCTTGAGAGGATGTGTGTTTTCAGGAATATATCCATTTCCTCTAGATTTTCTAATTTGTCTCCACTGAAGTGTTCACAATATTTCCTGCAGATATTTTATATTTCTTTGGGATTGGCTGTTATGTCATAAATGTTATTTCTGATTGTGCTTATTTGTATATTCTCTTTTTTTTCCTTTGTGAATATAGTTAGTGGTCCATCAGTATTGTTTATGCATTTAGAGAATCAACTCATAATTTTATTAATATTTTATATAGATTTTTATGTTTCAATTTTGTTTAGTTCTTCCCCGATTTTAGTTATTTCTTTTCTTCTCTTAAATTTGGGACTGTTTTATTTTTTAGCTCTTCTAGGTGAAATGTTAGATTATTAATTTGAGATCTCTCTAACTTCTTGATGAAGGCTACAAAACACTGCTGGGAGAATTTGGAAGCAACAGAATTAAATAGAAAGACATTCCATGTTCATGGGTCGGAAGAATCAATAACATTAAAATGGCCATACAGCCCAAAGCAATGTATAGATTCAATGGTATTTCTATAAAACTGCTATTGTCATTTTTCACATAATTCGAAAACATCTATGAAATCTATGTGGAACTTAGAAAGAGCCTGATTAGCCAAAGAAATATGAAACAAAAGAAACCAAGCAGGAGCCATCACATTATCAGATTGCAAACTCTAATATAAAGCTACAGAAACCAAAACAGCACAGTACTTGTACAAAACCAGACACATAGACCAATGGAATGAAATACAGAATCCAGAAACAAAGGCACACACCTACAATTATCTGATCTTCAATAAAGTTGATCAAAATAAGCAATGGTAAGAGGATTTCCTAGTCAATAAATGGTGCTAGGTAACAGACTAGGCATAGGCAGAAGAATGAAAATGGATCCCTCTCTTTCACCGTATGAAAAATTCACTCAGGGTAGATTAAACATTTAATTTTAAGACACTGAATTATAAAAATTCTAGAAGGAAACCTAGGAATTCTTCTTCTTCACATTCTTCTTGACATGATTTACCCATGTTGACATTCTTTACCCATTTTGCAAATAATTTATGGCTAAGTCCCCAAAAGCAATTGCAACAAAAAAGTTTACAAGTGAGACCTAATTAAACTAAAGAGATTCTACACAGCACAAGAAACTACCAACATAATAAACAGAAAACTTACAGAATCGGAGAAAATATTCACAAACTATACATCCAAAATAGGTCTAATATCCAGAATCTACAAGGAATTTAAATCAACAAACAAAAAACAATGTCATTTAAAAACACTGGGTAGAAGACATGAATGGAAGCTTCTCAAAAGAAGACATATATAAGGCCAATGAATATATGAAAAAAATGTTCATCATTGCATTTCAGAGAGATGTAGATCAAAAGCACAACGAGATATTGTCTCACACCAGTAAGAATGGCTAAAAAGTCAAAAAATAATAGATGCTGGTGAGATTTCAGAGAAAAGAGAATGCTTGCACGCTGTTTCAGGGAACGCAAATTAATTCAACCACTGTGGAAAACAGTTTGGAGATTTCTCAAACCACTTAAAACAGAACTATCATTCAACCAAGCAATCTCTTTATTGGGTATATACCCAAAGGAAAATAAATTTTTCTACCAAAAAAGACACACACACTCGTTATATTCATTGCAGCACTATTCACAGTAGCAAAGACATGGAATTCATCCAGGTGCACACCAATGGTAGATGGCATAAAGAAAAAAAAAAAAACAGTTGAAACACATTGTGGTATAATATGCAGCCTTAAAAAAGAATAATATCATTGCTTTGAAGCAAATTGGACGCAGCCAGAAGCCATTATTCTAAACATATTAACATGTTAACAGAAAACTAAATATCACATATTCTCATTTACAAATGGGAGCTACTATTGAGTACACAAGAATATAAACATGGGAACAGTAGACACAGGGGACTGCAAGAAGTGGGAGGAAAAGAGGGGTGTGTTGGCTGAGAAATTACCTATTGGGTACTATGCTCACCACCTGGGGTGATGTAATCATCTGTACCCCAAACCTCAACAACACACAATTTACTCATGTAACAAACTTGCGCATGTACCCTCTGAATCTAAAATATAAGTTGAAAGTATTTTTAAGTGCTAAGGTTATATGTAATAGGAAATTCAACAGTAGTATAAATCAACAGACTCAAACTTTAAAACTTTCTTAACCATTTTATATAAAGACTACCTTACCTTGGGCTAGTTATTTTCCATCTCTCTGCCTGTTTGCTCATTTATCAAATAGAGATAATAATAGTGCTTAGCTTCAAAGGATGCTGTGAATATAAAATAACAACATAAATAGAATAATTTTAGCATAGCTCCAGAATATTATTCTTGTTCTGTAAATATTAGTGATGACACTCATTAAATTATAATTAAGTGGATATAAACTTGGACTAGAGACTTAATAATAATGAAAGATAATTACAAACTAAATTCAAACTTCTTCAGATATTCTGAAGTACAAGTGTCAAATATGGAAAATAATACTTGGTGAATTTTTTTATCTTCAGACAATAAATTTCCACCTGCTTTTGAGGCTGTTTCTAGAGATTGAACTAACAAAGTGACTTATGAACAATGATTCTAGGATTAACAGTATTGTATTTTTAAACTCCTATTCCTCAGACTGATTTAATAATTTTAGTACCTTATATTATAGGATACAGTGATAACCATTGTGTTATTTTTATTTTTTTTTAAAAAAAGAAAGTACTTGCTGCTTCTCTCTAACGTCAGAGTTGAATATATGACTGGCTTTGGGCCATGGAATGTTACTTGTGAGGAGAAACTTCAAAAGAGTGAGCATATGGCTTGTGAAGTTCTCTTACTTCTCTGTCGTGAAGACAATGTTGCAGCTAGAGGTTTCTTCCTTAGTTTGACTCCAAAAGCCCAGATGACATGGAGCAAAATTACACCAGAGTCATGCTGGATATGAAAAAAATAAATTCTTGTATGCCACTATTATTCATTTGCAAGCAACATTATAGTATAATCTAGCTAGTGGTTACTTAAATAGTTATAATAAATATTCAGTTTTCTTTTATTTCCCTAAGAATCACTCCCATTAGCTGTTCATAATCCTGCATCCATCTGTAGCTATTAGGATTAAGTAATAGACAAATAACAGAGATAAATAAAATCACCTATGTAGTAAGAAACGCTCCAGGACTCAGAGTGTCCCAAAAGTCAAAGGAAGTTCCTGTGATCAAAGGGTCAAAAGCCCACAGATGACCTCAGATGAGCCCAGTCCAATTCAACTTTGGTTAAGCACATTGCACTGTGTCCAGGACTTGCCAAAGCAGTAGAGAAACTGAGGAACAACATAGTCCTCATGTTCAAAGTCCTTTCAGTCTAACGAGAAAATAAAACATTCAAAATAGAATAAAGGATCCTATATTACAGGAAGACCTGGGAGTCAGCAACAGTACAATGAAAGAAGCAGTCATCTCTACCCAGAAAACATTCACAGAAGACAGTATTGGAATGAATCACAGTGACAGTAGAAAGGAGTTACTCAAATCAGGTAAAGGACTAAAACCAAATCACTGCATTTGACAATTAGTGAATACCAGTGGAACCATACTGAGAATTTTTCTGGGTAGATATGAGGGCAACAGTTTGATTTTAAGCAGAATGAGGACTCAGTGGAAAAGACAAGTGGATCAAATTAATGTAACTATCTTTGGTGATATTTGTGTATAAAAAATAGTTATGATGCAGACTACAGGTGTATGCCAGGTTTGCTAAAATTGAACGGTTTATTACTTTAGCATTTTGAACAAAAATAGGAAAAGTACATAATTGATGAATTGCAATTCCAGATAAGATGTCAAATGATGGCATCAAGAGTCCAGGTCATGAGCAGGGGCAGTAGTCACTCATCTGAGACTAGAAGCAAAGATATAAGCATAGTTAAGTATAAAAGTAGTGGAGAGTTGATGTTTTAGAAATTTTATGCTTGGTGGGCAACTACATTTTTCTGGAAAATTAGATCCCAGTTTCATTTCTGTGGTCAAAGATGACAGAGGTTATGAAGACTGAGGTGAATGGTACAGCTAGAGAATAGCCTATGAGTAGAATAGAAAATAAAATAAATCAAATAAAGTAATTGGTAAATCTGTATCGGAACAGTTGAAATATTCATTTCTTTCTTGCACTGCAATTCCATCTGCAGGAATTTATTCTAAAGAAATAACCTGGGCCGGCTGCAGTGGCTCACACTTGTAATCCCAGCACTTTGGGAGGCCGAGACGGATGGATTACAAGGTCAGGAGGTCGAGACCATCCTGGCTAACATGGTGAAACCCCGTCTCTACTAAAAAATACAAAAATCTAGCCGGGCGAGGTGGCGGGCACCTGTAGTCCCAGCTACTTGGGAGGCTGAGGCAGGAGAGTGGCGTGAACCCGGTAGGTGGAGCTTGCAGTGAGCTGAGATCTGGCCACTGCACTCCAGCCTGGGCGACAGAGCGAGACTCCGTCTCAAAAAAAAAAAAAAAAAAAGAAATAACCTGAAACATATAAAAAGTTCTGAGTAAATTTGTTTGTCACAGTTATATATTGAGAAAAACTATTAATATAAAAACTACGATAATGGTTATAAACTTACGATACTTCCTACAACCTTTATAACTTCTTAAAAAGAGCTTACAGTGATATGGAAAAATACTCGTGTGCAAAGTTAAGTATGAACACTATCCACATATATAATACACTCATTTATTAAACATCAATAATAGGTCAATCGTTAGAGGGCATAAATATATACATATATTATATATGTGTAAATATATGTAATTATATAATATATATATTATTTATTATTTTTTCTACATTTTCTACACTGAAAATAGAGCACTTCTATAATAAAATAAGATACACCTTATTTTAAGTCATATAGCCAAATGGCAGAAGATTTCAACAGATAGTTTAGAAGGGTTGTAGAAGCAAAGCAATAAGCTTGGAATTTGTGTGGTTATTCACTACTGAGAGTGTTACTTCACATACCTAAAGTCATAATGCATTCTTAACTATGAAAGATAGAAAGTGCAGCTTGTGCAACATAGGGAACTTCCATCTCTACACATAATGTAAAAATTATGTGTAGCCAGCATGATGACACACAACTGTGGTCCCAGCTACTAGGATGGCTGAGGCAGAAAGATTCCCTGAACCCAGGAAGCTGAGGCTGCAGACAGCTGTGATCGTGCCACTGCACTTTAGCCTGAACAACAGAGTGACACCCTGTCTCAAAAGAAAAAAAAAAAAAAAGATAAAATGTCGAAGAGAAAATAATCAAGTGTACCAAAATGTTCATGGAGGTGACCACAGGTTAACCATATGAAGTCCAGTACTTCCCAAATCTTAATATTCACTAAACTCTCTTAGGTATCTGTGTATTTAGATTTTTATGTTACTATAAAGAAATACTTGAGGCTGGGTAATTTACAAACAGTTTTATTTTGGCTCATGGTTCTGCAGGCTGCACAAGAAACATGGTACCAGTATCTGCTTCTGGTGGGGGTGTTAGGAAGCTTACAATTATGGCAGAAGGTGACTGGGAGACAGGTACACCACATAGTGAGAATGGGACCAAGAGATAGGGGGAAATGTCACACTCTTTTAAACAACCAGATCTCACATTAACTCAGAGCAAGAATACACTCATTACCACAAAGATGGTATGAAACCATTCATGAAGAATTCACCTCCATGACACAAACACCTCTCAGCAGGCCCCACCTCCAACATCGCGGATTACATTTCAACATAAGATTTAGAGAGGAGAAATATTCACACTGTATCATTCTGCCCCTGCCCCCGAAAATCTGATGTTTCTCACACATTATAAAATAAAATAATTATTTCCGCATAGTCCCAAAAAGTCTTACCTCACTCCAGCATCACTCAGAAATACCAAGTCCAAAGTCTTAAGTTTCATCTGATACTCAAGTCACGTTCATTCTACCTATGGTCTTGTAAAATAATAATAATAAAAAAAGTTATTTATTTCCAAGATATAATGATGGTACAGGTATCGGGTAAATATTCCCATTCCAAATGGGATAAATCAGTCAAAAGAAAGGGGCAACACTCTCTAAGCAACTCTAAAACCCAGCAGGGCAGACATTAGAACTTAAACTCCAGAATTATCCTTGGCTCCAAGTCCTGCATCCAGGTGATATGGTTTGGCTATGAACCACCCAAATCTCATCTTGAATTGTAGCTCCCATAATTCCCATGTGTTGTGGGAGGGACCTGGTGGGAGGTAATTGAATCATGGAGGTGAGTCTTCTCCATGCTGTTGTTGTGATAATGAATACATCTCATCAGATCTGATGGTTTCATAAGGGAGAGTTTCCCTATACAACCCCTTTTTGCTTTCTACCATGTAAGATGTGACTTTGCTCCTCATTTGCCTTCCACCATGACTGTGAGGCTTCCACAGCCATGTGGAACTGTGAGTCAATTAAACCCCTTATTTTTATAAATTACCCAGTCTCAGATATGCCTTTATTAGCAGTGTGAGAGCAGACTAATACACCTGGTGTGAGGGGTAGACTCCCAAAGCCTTGGGCAGCTTTGCTCCTTTGGTTTTGCTAGATGCAGCCAATGCTGCTATTCTGATGGGTTGAAATCTAGTGCCTGTGGCTTTTCGAGGCTGAGGTTGCAAGCTGTTGGTCATTCTACCATTCTTGGGTCTGGAAGGTGGCAGTCTCATTTCCACAGCTCCATTAAGCAGTGCCCTGGTGGGGACTCTGTATGCAGCCTCCAACACCACATTTCTTCTCAGTATTGCCCTGAGAGAGTTTTTCTGTGGGGGATCTGCCTCTGCAGCAAGCTCCAGCCTGGGTCCCCAGCCTTTTCAATACATTTTCTGAAACCTAGGGGGAAGCTGCCAAGTCTCCTCTATTCTTGTATTCTGTGCACCTGCAGACTTAACACCATGTGGAAACCACCAAGCCTTATGGCTTATGCCCTCTGGAGGAGTAGGAATGTAAAGTGCAGCCTCCTGGAGTGGCAGGGCTGACCCCTAAAACCATTCTTTTCTCCTAGGCCTGTGGGCCTGTGATGGAAGGGACTGTGCTGAAGATATCTGAAATGCCTGTGAGGTCTTTTTCCCATTGCTTGGCTATTAGTGCTTAGTCCCTTTGTAGTCATGCAAATCTCTCTAGCAAGTGGTTACTCAACAACTTGCTTGGATTCTTCCTGTACTACAAGGACAGGCTGCAATTTTGTATGCTTTGACTCCCTTTTAGAAACAAGTTCCAACTTAAGTCACTTATTTGTTCTCATAACTGATCATAAGCTATTAGAAGCAGGCCACATTTCAAACACTTTGCTACTTAGAAATTTCTTCCACCAGGTACCCTAATTCATAACGCTTAAGTTCACCCTTCCACAAAACTCTAGAACATGGATACAATGCAACTAAATTCTTTGCTACTGCGTAACAAGGGTGACCTTTACTCCATTTTCCAATAAGTTTCTCATTTCCATCTGTGACCTCTTTGGTCTGGTCTTCACTGTCCATTTCTCTATCACCATTTTGTTCACAACTATTTAACCAGTCTCTAAGAACTTCTAAACTTTCCCTCACCTTTCTGTCTTCTGCTGAACCTTCCAAACTCTTCAAAACTCTGCCTATTACCCAGTTCCAAAATTGCTTCCAGATCTTCAGATATAATCTTTAGAGCAATGTTCGACTCCACGGTACCAATTAGTATCATGTTAGCCCATTTTTTCATTTCTATAAAGAAATACCTGAGTCTGGGTAATTTATAAAGAAACCAGGTTTATTTTGGCTCATAATTCTGCAGGCTGTACAAGAAACATGGTAACAGTATCTGCTTCTGGTGGGGGTTTTAGGAAGCTCACAATCATGGTGAAATGCGATGGAGAGACAGACATATCACAATGTGAGAGCAGAAACAAGAGAAAGATAGAGGTGGGACATGCCACACTATTTTAAACAACCAGATTTCGCATGTAACTCCAAGAAAGAGCTCACTTATTACTGTGAAACTAGCATTCACGAGGGACCTACCCCCAAGACCCAAACACCTCCCACCCGATCCCAACTCCACATTAGGGATTACGTTGTAATGTGAGATTTAGAGGAGACAAATATCCAAACCATATCAGTATATAAAATGCAAATTATGATTAAATGGAGTCAGAGTGACGTTCTGTATCTCTAATAAGTTCCCAGTTGATGTTCATGTTGCTGGGAAGCTTGGACCACAATTTGAGTAACAAGCATCTTGTCTATGTAAGAAATTCACTAAGAATTAATTCTAAGTGATTATGACATGGTCATTTGGATGTTTAAAAATAACAACAAGATAAAACTCAAAGAGACAATGATTTTGCATCAAATTGATATAATAGTATGGAAGCTATCTTAAGGAGAAAGAAAGTTGCAGATAAAGCTTCCTGTCTCCTCAGGATTAGTAGAAATAGCAACCTGAACATCAAGGCTAGGGAATCCAGCCATAATATTTCTTTCTCTTTTTAATTTTTATTGACAAACAAATATATTACCAGTAGGATTACTAATATAATAAATATGCTATTTAGGAAGAGAGAAAAAGTATTTAATTCTATTCCATTAGCCCTAGGTATATATTTAATTAGGTCAATGGAACAACTTAAAATACCTGAAGGGATACCAAGGGAATTACTTACAAACAGAAGTAGATATACCATAAAGCTAGTGAAGCTTATGTTTCAAGAACAATCAATTGCATAGGCATTTCCAAGGTCCTGGTCATAGCAATGTGTTCCATATCACAATATATTTATATGCAATTCCCCAAATAAGATAATTCAATAAAATTGGTTTAAACCATTGCCTTTTTTTTTCATCTAGACTTTACTTCTGTTTTATTTTTCATTGTGTCATGTGGCAGGAACTAAATTTTTGTGTACAGCTGAGAAGAAAGTTGAATTGGAGTTACATTTAATCAGGGTTTGGTGGGATATGGATATGTGGTTTGTAGTCAATTCCATTTATATTATTGCTAGTCTTGCTGCTATAGGAGTTTTCCTCCAATGCCCCACAGCTGACTTACTCAGCATCATGATAAAAAGGTACAGAGATAGAGTTATAGCAAGGTAACAATTTGAATTTTTGCACTTACAAATCATAAAACTCAACTGAAAAAAATTTGATACAGATTTCCCAATTTGATCATAAACAAATTTGTTACAGTTCAAAAATAAATTTTTATATGCTATTAGTAATTTTTAGCAAATTGTTTTGAGCAATTATGCCAGAAGTGAGAAAAATTATCTTATCTCTATAGAAAATATTTTAAATTTCTCATTTGAAGAAAAAATAAAAGCTTGTATATTCCCCAAAATATAGGAAAGGGATTGTTAGGGTATATACTTTTGTATTTAGTATTATAAAATATAGAATTTATTTAATGTAAGCAGTGTGTTTGTATTTGGGGAATACATATGTATGCTTTAGTTTTATAATATTTATAATTTATTTTGTTTGATTTTCTAATCAGAAATACATACTGGTTTTAAACCTAATTTTGTATTTATCATATTTAATTCCTTTTTCTTTATTAAATGACCTTCACTTTATAAATTGTACAAGTCCCACAACACCTGGTGTCCCCTGGATGCCATCACTTCACTTCTCTGAATTTGTTTTCTCATTTGCAAAGTAATAACTGTCTTTCTGGGTTACAGGAAGGATTAATTGAGATAATAAATGTTTTCAGTATAGGTCAGTAAAGGTCAATAAATGTCAGTTGTATTTTTTGCCATTACATGTATACATAGTCAATATTTTAATTATTGATAGTTATTTCTATTATACTATCTGTCCCAGGGATTTTATTATTACATCGTCTCTTGATAAACTTTAAATATTAATCCATAGGTTAGGCCGGGCGCGGTGGCTCAAGCCTGTAATCCCAGCACTTTGGGAGGCCGAGACGGGCGGATCACGAGGTCAGGAGATCGAGACCATCC
>NW_012116154.1:10425665-10431509 GCF_000951035.1 Colobus angolensis palliatus | reverse complement strand
AATTTATATAGCATATATGAATATATAACGTGAATATATAGCATATATAACATAGATAACATATATATTTACTCTAGTGGAGCAGAATTACATGCCTATTACATATTTTTTTTGATGAGGCTCTTTACAATTCAGTTTCCACTTGCCTCTCCAACTGCATCCTTGAAATTTTAACCATTTCCAGTTTTTCAGATACAATTATTGTTTACATGTTGGAGACCCAAGTCATACCCTTTCACTTTTCTCTCCTTTGTATATGGAATTCCTGCTTTTCGGCTGCCTTTCTCTCTTTCATAACAATATAAGTTTCTACTCATTCTTTAACAATGATCTTAAATGCTAGATTTTATAAATTATGGCACAATGGATAAGGATTGGCACTTACTTTGTGTTTTAGTCATCTTTCTGCTGCTATAAGAGAACATGACAGACAGTAATTTACAAAGAATAAACGTTTGTTGGTCTCATATTTCTGGAGGCCAGGAAGTCCAAGAGCATGGTGCTGGCATTTGGCAAGTGTCATTCTATGGAAGAAGTGGAAGGGCCTGGAAGACAGAGAAAAAATTGGAGCTGAACTTGTTCTTTTATCAGGAGCCTACTTTTACAAAAATGGCCTTAATTCATTCATGATGGCTTTGCCCTCATGGCCTAATAACCTCTCAAAGACCCCACCTCTTAATTATTTTAGCATGCCATTCAAGTTTCCAACACATGAACTTTTGGGGGAAAAATCAAACATAGCATCGTGCATCAACCATATTCACTTAATGAGGGTATTGTTAAATATAGTAGATAAAGTATAATATCTTATGAACCATCCATTCCATACCTACAGTGAGAAACTCTCAAACTCTTTATAGGAGGACATGCTCTATATAGCATCTTTGTGCAGAAGAATGTTGAAGGCCATATATCGAAAATGAATAAATAAAATATAGTAGGAGCACACAAATAAATGCTTTGAACAGTTTGGCAATTTATTATGTTCATTTTTATTGTTGAACAAAAAAGTAGAAATGAACTCAATCTTCAGCATAAATCTATGTGTAAATTAAAACGTATACAAAACAAACATTTTTACTCAAAAACACAAATATTTAATACATTTGGGTGAGTGCCTATAATAAGAAGAGTGAGGCAGTTCTGGAAATACTACATGAGATCTCTAACTCCTGATCTCATGCAAACCTAAGATGATATTTCCCCATCTTTATTTCTTTCTCTTTCACTATCTTTTGTCTGGGTGTTGTAATTTATTTAATGTCTTAGTCTGTTTGTGCTGCTATAAAAATACCTGAGACTAAATGTAAGAGCAGAAATCAATTTCCTCGTAACTGTTAAGTCTTAGAAGTCCAAGAGCAAATTGTGGGCCTGTGTAGTGTCTGGTGAGGGCCTCAGTCTTTGCTTTCAAGATGGTTCTTTGAACATTGTGTCTTCACATCATTGAAGAACAGAAGGACAAAAAGAGGCCTAAGCGACTTCTCTGTGGCCCTTTCATAGGGCATTAATCCATTTATGAAGGCTGATCTCTCATGACTTAATCAGTTTCCAAAAGTCCTCACCTTTTAATATCACCACAATGGGGATTAAGTGTCAACATGAATTTTGGAGGGGACACAAACCATAGAAATTAATGAGCTCAATGTGTCTCCGAAGGTAGACAAACAAGTCTGTCACTGTCATCTGGGAATACACATTGAAAAAAGCAGATACTTGAACTGTGTTTTAGAATTACTGAATGAGAAAATATTCTAATAGAGCCTAGAAATATATATCTTGAAGAAACAACTCAGGTGTTTCTTAAAAAATGTATTTTGAAAATGATACACTTAAGCTGTGGGACACATGAAGTCCGAGTCACAGGAATCTCAGGGACACAATTTCTTCAAGAGATGCTGCCAACTATTTTTGACATTGGTTAAACATCATAATTATTCAATAAACATTTGTTTAAAGGCTACCTGGATTAACAATTTAATGGATGGTGTTACTTCATAGAGAATGGATAGGTAGAAGAAATCAAGACTACCAAAAAAAAAAATTATAAATAAAACATAAGTATTTGGAAAAATCTTATTTTAAACCGTAATAGAGCTCCAAGTTTACTTGTCAATCTCCCATTAACACATATACTTATATATACACATTTGACCATACACATATATGTAATGTATATGCATATATGTATATGAGAAACTTCCCTAGTTTCTAACAAAGAAGATGAACAGCATGCATGCAAGACTAAAGGCTAGCATAATAGCATAGATTTTTGCCTGCTGCTTACATACCCAAAATTTGCATTAGTTTTTGTAGCCAACTTTCCTTAATAAGATTGGTAGTCCATTTGGAGTAGATCTGAGCCAGACTTTAAAACCATAATCTGCCCTTGACTATATAGTTCAAATTCTCTTGGGAATTTGTGCCAGTTCAGGAAATTTGAAAATGTTCTTTCATTCAAATAACTGTGTTCAAGTAAAGGGCACGCTGGGATTTGCCATTTTGGCTGTCGTAACAACTACCCCTATCAGTATCTATGCACAGATGCTCGATGTGGGTAACTATTACTGGCAGGTTATGCTGGCGGCTCATACAAATGAATAATCATTGTCTCATGATCACCTCGACTCCCCAGATCACTTGGAATGGCCCAGCTGGGCTAAGTAGGAAATCTAGCTAACGAGAGTGATTTTTTTTACCCTCTAGTCATGAAGTGTAATATACAGGATTTCACACAGCTGTCTTTTTAAAGGTTTATCCTAAAGTTTTTAAAGTTATTTCAAAATGTTTTTATTTTTATCTTATTAATAGAAATACCATTTATTTATATTGGATATAAGACAATGATTCAGTGAGTAATTTAAGTTTTGAAATTCATACTTAAAATGGAACATTACTTTTTCCTATGTTACATTGTCCAATTGCTAATGAATAGCATCAGTCCAGCTGCTTACTGTGAAATTGACACCCTCGCACCATGCATACAATAAAATAAGGAACACAAAACTTGTTATTAAAGCTGAACAGAAAATGCTATTTTTAAATGATTCAATCTATCTAATAGCAGCTAAGTAATGAAGTAAACATCATTAGTGAACTTTTCAGCCTATATTTACATTTTGCTACCTTTCTCCCACCCCATTTCACAAGGTTTCTGCAGATACAGTTTACTCTTTATGCTTAAATTGTGGAACTACAATTTACTGGACCATTAGCATCAAGAAGATATGTGCACTATTTCACTCTAAAGAACCACACAGAGAGGAATGGGAAAAAGAATCTCTTTAATGTGTCTCCATCAGAAAAGATGATGGTACAGTGTTCCTAGATCCTGTGATAGTGAGGAAACTTTAAGAATAATAAACATCTAACCAAAACATGATAGAATGATTTTCCCCACCCTTCTTCAAAATCTGCCTCTTAATTCAAAATCTGACTTCCAATCCAATGTCTTTGATCTATGAAAAGTTATTATACACTTTACTTTTGAGTTGGTATAATACAGAAAATTTCCTGAAGCCTTTTTATCTTGAATTTCTAAATATAATTTAAAGGGAAATTATACTTTCTAATTAGGAAGTCATTAGGAGTATTTCCTGAAGTTGCTTTATTCTTACCTGAGGAGTACTGTAACTTCTTTTATGACTAAAATTATTACTGTATCACAATC
The DNA here is from genome assembly GCF_000951035.1 of Colobus angolensis palliatus. Lineage (NCBI taxonomy): Eukaryota > Metazoa > Chordata > Mammalia > Primates > Cercopithecidae > Colobus > Colobus angolensis. The sequence goes on along the minus strand of NW_012116154.1, from coordinate 10,427,842 downwards.
TATGGATTTAGATCTTTTTTTTTTTCCTTTCTCAGTGTATGATTGTTTACTTCAGCTTTCAAAATGTGGCAATATGGCAATTTTTATTTCTTCCTCCCTCAGCCTTTATTTTGCATTCTTCTTCAGCTGCACCTTGAACTTCAGAGTTTCTTCTATCTGCAGCTTTCAGAATTTCTTCTATCTGCAGCTTTCTTCTATCTCCTCTTATTACTTTATATATTTGCTCAGGTAATCTCCCATATTAATATTATAATCTTTGACACACTCATTTTAATCTGTGTCTTCAGGTCATTTGTTTACCTGAGCTTCAGTCTTAAATAGCCAGATAATTCAGCTTGAAATTCAAATAAAACCCTAATATTCACTTAGATTATTTTTTACCACGTCTTTTTTTTTTTCTGAGGCTCTCTGTCATTTAACATTATCACTATGCACCCAGGTCAATTAAGAAACCTTGGACATATCATTGATTGCTCCTACTCTCTAATTTTATATCAAATCAACCACCAAGTCAATATGAATCTTCCATACTTTTGTCTACATTTCGCAGTTCCATTTCCAATTTACCTAGTGAAACACTAGCAACTGTTTTGTACGTGACAGCAGTGTGATTATTAACCTGCCCATCTTGGTCTCAACACTCTCCAATTCATTCCCGACAATGCATCAGAAATAATCCTCTATTTGACTTTACTATTACACTGTAATAGCTCAGTGCCTTGACACCTTTTAATTCCCTTAGGAATGTAAGTGTGTATACACACACACACACACACACACACACTCAGTGAATATTTGTTTAATAAATATACTAAAATATGTTTTAGAGTTTCCCCACATGAAGACTAATCTAATGAAATACTTTCTTCTGTCTTGAAACCTAGAGACACTATTTTTTAAAATGAAAGGATTAGCCGATAGGTCTCTATATTATTTACTCCCTCTGGTCATCCTATATTTTCTGAAACAATTTGTTACAAATATTTAAGAGCCTTGAAAACATACAATGTTCCTCCATTTTTATGAAAGAAGAAGAAAGAGGGGCAAAAGACTTCAGAAAAATTAGAGAAAAGAAGGAATTTTAGCAGAACTAGATATACTGATGATATAAAAGCAAAGACTTGCAAAGCAAAAGATGCAAATAAGAAAACTTATAAATTTAATTTCATTCAAATATTAAAGAAATGAAATATGACTATTTTTTAAAATCCCAGGAGTCTTACAGATAAACAACTGTATTATATTTAATTTGGCATGATTTTATAAATTAAAACATTATTTTATTTAATATCTAGAAAAACAATGTATGACAGAATGTTGTTAGCCCTATCATGTAAGTGACAAAATTGAAGCATAGGGTAAAACCTTGACAGAAATTATGGAGTCAGTAAATGCAGAGAAAGCATTAACACTCAGATCCACAGTTTTAACTTCATTCTTGGTCACAGTAAGATACATCAGCATATTTATTTATTTATTTATTCATTTGTTGAGACAGAGTCTCGCTCTTTTGCCCAAGCTGGAGTACAGTGGTGTGATCTTGGCTCACTGCAACCTCTGCCTCCCGGGTTCAAGCAATTCTCTGCCTCAGCCTCCTGAATAGCTAGGATTACAGGTGCCCGCCACCACACCTGACCAATTTTTGTATTTTTAGTAGAGACGGGTTTCACCATCTTGGCCAGGCTGGTCTTGAACTCCTGACGTTGTGATCCACTTGCCTCAGCCTCCCAAAGTTCTGGGCTTACAAACATGAGCCACTGGGCCGGCCACATCAGCCTTTTTTTTAATTAGAATGAACTATACTTTCAATTTGCCCTAGTCACTTTGGATTTGACAATTATCCAATTCTCTCCACTTATCATTCATACATCAAAGTCCTATTTGTATGGTATAATCATTCATAATATATTTAGAAAAATTTTCATTAAATACAGAGTATTAGATTGCTGAAAAATTTAAAAACAAGTAGCTTTTATTTCTTTTTTTTTTTTTAATTTCCATAGGGTTTTGGGGAACAGGTGGTGCTTGGTTACATGAGTAAGTTCTTTAGTGGTGACTTGTGAGATTTTATTGCACCCATTACCTAATCAGTATACACTGAACTCAGTGTGTAGTCTTCTATGCCTCATCCACCTCCCACACTTTCCCTGGAGTCCCCAGAGTCCGTTGTATCATTC
>NW_012116154.1:10423292-10425615 GCF_000951035.1 Colobus angolensis palliatus | reverse complement strand
TGCTTGGTTACATGAGTAAGTTCTTTAGTGGTGACTTGTGAGATTTTAGTGCACCCATTACCTAATCAGTATATACTGAACTCAGTGTGTAGTCTTCTATGCCTCATCCACCTCCCACACTTTCCCTGGAGTCCCCAGAGTCCGTTGTATCATTCTCAGGCCTGTGAATCTCATAGCTTTTGTAAATAAGTCTTTGTCACACGAGATAAAAGTCAGAGCAGTTATGAAACAAATAGAAACTTTTGAGTTTTTCAGCAACAAAATGATATTCATATCATTCCAAAGGAGTATCTCTACAATATAATGGTCTCTTCCAACCCATTTTTGATGCAATAATCTAAGATGGTTTTCTGAAACTCAAATAAGATTGCGCCCTCTCCAGTTTAGAAAATGTAAGTATTCTTTCCTAGCTAGGATGGCTACCCTTTGTTATTTACCTTGCATTCATTTTCCCCTTCTCCTATGCCAGAAGTTTTTAACAGGAGGTGCTTTTTACCCCCTGGGAAAGATTTGGCAATGTATGGAGACATTTTTGTTCTTCATAACTAGGGAAGAGGCTGCAACAGTCATTTAGTTGTATAGGACGGGGATGTAGCTAAACACCTTCAATGCACAGCATAGTCCCTCACCAGAAAGAATTATCTGGTCCCATATCTCAACAGTACCAGGATAGTGAAACCATCTTCTATGTTTAACTATATGTCAATTAATTTATGTCAGTATTAGGATTTGTTACCAGAAAAAAAAACACAATTCACCAAATTAATATATACAATATTTTATAATGTAATCCCTGCTTACATCTCAACATTATTTGTTGTTATTCTACTTCTTTGTTCTGAATTATTTGCTATTTATAAAAATCGTGCCTGTATCTGCCAAGATGAGATAAGCTCTACCACACGGAGAAACGCCTGTAAAATAACAGTAGCTTTTACAGTCACACTCTTTATTTCTTATGCTACTCGCCCAAGGTATATTGATAAGAGTGTTCTCATTGTACTGAAAGAAATTCAAGCAAATGGAGGCTGTATCATCTTAAGAAGCTTTTATTTCAAGCTGAGTCTTCAGGTTTCAGAGTGGCAGGAGAAGAGAACATGGAACATTGCAACGCGACCCTTAGTTGCTTCTATCCAACAATAAAATACATCACTTCCCACTCATATTGGCCACAACATCTTGGCCAAACAAGTTACATGGTTGTGGCCTAACCAGCATAGCATTTTCTTGGAAGAAAAGAGGAATTAGAACTCTTAGTGAGCACTAGTAGTATCTACTCCTGTGGGTTATTCTTTTTTCTCCTTATTTCCAGGACTAATTCATATTTAAGTTTAATTTAATACATTACTTCTTAGATAAAGTCATCTTGATCTATTTTTTTTTTAGACTTGATTAGATGCTCCTCTCTGGTGCCATTATCATAACTTGTACATAGATCTCACATTTAGTACTTGCTATTGTGAAAGTCAATAGTTTGCCTCTGCTTGATGACTGGCCCTTGGCAGTAGAAGTTTCTTATTTATTGCTATATTTACAAAATCTAGCATACGTGAAATGATTTAATTAAGCATTTTTTAAATACAAACACACAAAATACCCACTAAGTCAGATTATACAATGGAACACGTAAAAATCCCTTATTTTTCTATCAAACAAGAGCCTCTTGCCTCTCCAGGTACCTGATGATTCACTGACTTAAAGATCTATCCATATTTTCTCCTTATTCCAATATGAGAAAATGACTCTCTTGTCTTCATAGCATCATAAAATATAATTTGAAAGTATTGTAAAAATCATGTTGTATAAAATATATCAATTTTAGGGTACCCAAGGCAATAATTTTTCTTTAAAAAATGCCATTACTAAGTAAAGATAAGAGAAATTATTGAGGATAGTCAAACTCTTGTTCAACCTAGATTGCCTTCGAGCAACTCAAGAACCTTCAGTTTTAACTGCAAACAGCTTTCAGCATTCCCTGAAGAAAAAAAAAGATCAAGCAAACAGTGGTGAATCTAATGGGTCCCAAAGAAACCCAAAACTATTTGAGAAAGATTGAATTCTCCTCCTCCTGAAAATACAGTTTTTGTCATATTACTGTGAAAAATATTTACTTCATCACTGTTGCAGAAATATATTGATTCTATTCATATATTAAAACTCTCCCCTGAAAAAATCCAGCTGTATAATTCAATTCCGGGGAAAGGTCACTGGACTAAGACTCAGGAGACTCTAGTTCTTTTCCAAATCTTGCCGGATTTAGTCAGGTCACTATGATCAAGTAAGTAAGACTCTTCTGAGCCTTAGTATTTTTTTTTTTTTTTTT
>NW_012116154.1:10389300-10422522 GCF_000951035.1 Colobus angolensis palliatus | reverse complement strand
TATAATTCCCTGAAAATATAATAATAAAGTTTCAATAAAAATAAATTATAAATGTAATTTTGGGGAAATGTTAAGTAAATACAAGCACTGTTAGTTTTCCTGAACTAGCTAATAAAGGCAGATAATTTACCTTTGTATGTGAAAACGCAGAGTATTTTCTTTGGACAAGGGATAGCAAGCCTTCTTCTGAAATAATATTATTGTACCATTTAAAAAATCCCAGATAAAAGTAAATTCATTTTAAAAAAAAGCAAGAATATAAGAATTACTTCATAACTATGCAATTCGGCCGGGCGTGGCGGCTCATACCTGTAATACTAGCACTTTGGGTGGCCGAGGCGGGAGAATCACAAGGTCGGGAGATAGACACCAGCCCGGCTAATACGGAGAAACCCTGTCTCTACTGAAACAAAATTAGCCAGGCATGGTGGCGGATGCGTGTAGTCCCAGCTACTACGGAGGCTGAGGCAGCAGAATGTTGTGAACCCAGGAGGCAGAACTTGCAGTGAGTCGAGATCCCACCACTGTACTCCAGCCCTCCAGCCTGGGCGACAGAGCAAGACACCGTCTCAAAACAAAACAAAACAAAAACAAAAACAAAAAACGATTCTACCAGAAAACCAGAAGGAACTGTTAGGAAAAGAAAGAAATGGAAGGAAACAAAATCATAGCAACAAAAAGAAACAGTGATAATAAAATAAGAATCTGAAAACCTTAAGCCCTCTTTTTTTTTTTTTTTTTTTTTTAGAGAAGAAGTCTCACTCTGTTGCCCAAGCTGGAGTGCGCTGGCACGATCTCGGCTCACTGCAAGCTCCACTTCCAGGTTCGAGAGATTCTCCTCTCTCCGCCTCCCCAGTAGCTGGGACTACAGGCACGCCCCACCATGCCTGGCTAATTTTTGTGTTTTCAGTAGAGACAGGGTTTCACTATGTTGCCCAGGATGGCCTTGAACTCCTGACCTTGTGATCTGCCTGCCTCGGCCTCCCAAAGTGCTGGGATTACAGGCATCAGCCACCATGCTCGGCCCCTGATTCTTACTCTGAACAAAAATTGTTTCCAGCGAACAATTTTCAGTTCTAAGGAAGTTAGCTTTAATGCATGATGTATGTCATGCTGTAGGAAGCAGTATTTTACGGTGCTTTGAAGGGTGGGGACCCTGGAACCCAGCTGTGCCACCAAACAGCACTATGCCAAATACATAATGGGAACTCAATAAATATTAGCTGATATTGCTATTGAGATTTTTGTGAGCGTTGTAATTTTAAACTACAAAGATTAATCTACAAACAAAAAAAAAGATAATTCTGCTGTTTACTCTGAATTCATAGGTGTATATCCTTAGGAATGACAAAGTAAGACAAAGAAGACAGAAAACTGAACAGATCTGCTTCTTTCTTAAGCTTGATGGATCTTGCAGGGGCCTGAAGCAGGAGGCAGAGTTTGGTGTAGGATTTCAAACTCTTTTCATTAAATACAGAGCTTGTTCAAAAGTATCACAGTTCCCTCATGTTTGTAACTACTCAGTAAATATTAAACAATCGATAAACTGTTAACTTCCTCTTTCTTTCTCTACCCTGTGGACAAAATGCAGGGGTTCCTTGAAACCTGCTCTCAGAAACCTACTGACTGGAGCCCTCTGTTCATATTGGAAGGATTCACTCACTGGACTGTGTCAAAAAAGCTGAAGAACCTGCAGAAACAAATATCTGAATCCAGTCTTCTCTTATTATAGCCCAAATATCAACTGCAATTATTTATCCTGGGATTTCTCTGAATTCACTTTTATTCCCCTTGGTGTTCCATACATACAAACATCAAATGGAGATAGTTTACCATCTTGTATAATTTTCATTAAATTAAATGCACTGTTGGGGAATCTAAAAAGGAGAAAAACAGAATGTTGGATTATTTGTGAACTTATGTAACTTGGAATAAAACTAATAAAAAAGTGATGGTTTTCTTTCTTCTATCATTCAATATTAATTTCAAAGTGACATTTGGTGAATTATACTTTGTACAAATTTTATATTTCATTGTTTTATTATATATTATGTGTCTATATGTGTGTATAATGTGTGTGTATATATATATATATATATATACACATAAATAAATTTCATTATTTTTCTAAAAGAAAGTTAGACCAAGGTTAGCAAAGTTTTTTTCTGTAGTACCAGAGAGTATAAGCTTTGTGGGCCACATCTAATCTTTGTCACATATTTATTCTTCTGTGTTTTGTTTTTGTTTCTTTCACTTTGTTTGTTTTACAACCCTTTAAACATGTAAGCAACACTCTTAACAAGTTGGTCTTAAAAAAAAAAAAAACAACAGGCTGCTGCTGAATGTGACCCTGGGGCTATAATTTGCTGGCTCTTAAGTTAGATGCTACATGCACCTGAAAACAAGCACGCTGAGAGTGAAGATGCAGAGGGAATGGGATACATGAAAGAGATAAAACTTGTTGTTTTGTTTTTCTGATGCTGAAAACAGTGAAGAAAAAATATGTACTGAATGGACTTACATTTTCTGCCATTGAAAATACATACTTAGCGATATTCAAATTTCTACACATACTGAAGACTCTACAGTGACTCCCCCACCCCCCAAGTGATCCCTGCTTCCTGGAATTCAAGTTCATGCTATCCCCTCTCATGAAATGTGTACTAGGTTTTCTGATTCATTTCCAAACATTAGAACATTAAAGAAGAGATGGGATGTCAATCCTGAAAGTAGGTTTTGAAATGACTGTGGCTTTCATTATGGATGTCTTTTCCTGTTTTTTCCCCTCAGCTCACTTGATCTGGAGAAATAAACTGCCATGTTGTGAACAGACCTATAGAGGGGCCTGTGTGGCGAGGAATTGGGTCTCTAGCTTACAGCAGTTTGGCTTGCCAAAACACACGAGGGTGAACTTTGTAATGAAGCCTTTGCCGGTCAAACCTTGAGAGAACCACAGACCTCTGATGGTAAATATCACGTGTCAACTTGGCTGGGCCATGGTGCCTAAATATGCAGTCAAACATTATTCTGAATATTTCTGTAATAGTGTTTTGTATTTTCTTTTTTTTTGTTGTTTGTTTGAATGATATTAACATTTTAGTCAGTGGACTTCAAATAAAGCAGATTCCCTTCCATAATATGGGTGAGTTTTATCCAATCCATAGAAGACCTTAATAGAACAAAGACTGACCTCCCCAAGCAAGAAGAAATCTTGCCAGCAGACTGCCTTTGGGCTCAAACTGCAGCTCTACTCTGAATTTCCAGCTTGCCTGCCTAGCCCATCCGAAGTTGAAGTCCCTAAACCTCTACAATCACATGAACCAATTTCTTAAAATAAATCTCTCTCTGTCTCTGCCTCTCTCTCTCTCTCTCTATCCCCCACCCCTCTCTCTTGTCATACAACCTGCACCAACATAGACACACACCCCCTCTTGGTTTTGTCAATCTGGAGAACCCTGACTAATGCAGGCTAATACAATCTCCATCTGACAACTTGACTACAAACTACTGAAGACATGAGCTACAGGCACACAGCCAAGTTGCACCTGGATTCTTGATCCACAAAAAATGTAAGATCATAAGTAGTTTTTGATCTATCTGCTAAATTGTGTGGTAATTTGTTACACAGCAACAGATAACTATCACAGATGTGCTTATGCGAATATATAGATCAGCTTTTTAAAATGATTTTATTTCTTATTTGGAGAAAGCATACTCTCAAAATATATTTGCCCCTAGTGTCTAAAACATGTATCAAGAATTTTAGATATAAATCAACGATGTTTTATCTGTTGATTTATATTTAGAGATTTATTTTTATTGATTTTTTAAAACATTTAAGTTCATGGGTACATGTATAGGTTTGTTACATATGTAAACTTTTGTCATGGGGTTTTGTTGTACAAATTATATCATCACCCAGTTATTAAGACTAGTTCCCAGTAGTTATTTTTCCTGATCTCCTCCCTCCTTCCAACCTCCAGATTTAGTCATCTTTTGCTGTGAAATGTAGTCCAAATATTTCTGTTTTGACTTCTATATTCTTAAACTTTTTTTTATCACTTAGCCATATCCTGAACATCTTGTTTATATAAAATATAAGAAATGTTTATGGCTTACAGAACAGACTAGGTGGTTATTTTCTCACCATCCTCTTGGACAGAATAAAGGTACTTTCATGTAGAAATGGAATCCTGTAGCATCATCTTTGTGATCAGGCATGGCCACTCAGAATAAAATCTCATGACATCATTATGTTCTGATCTACAGTGGAACCAACTGAAATAATTATTCTGCCTCTACCTGGAAGATAATCAGCTTCAAGTAAGATAATTCAAGACAATCAAATTCATAATGAAATATCGAACTCACTGCTTATATGGTTAACATTAATTACCCTACATTTTTCAGATACTTTCATTAAGTGTTGTTGGGCATTTGACAATGGGCAGGTACTTCAAAGGTAAATAAGACATACTTCCTACAACTAGTTATCTCATGTTTTAGTATGTGGTTCAGATACAGGAAACAGGGTATTGAGTAAAATTTTCTAGTTGTTTGGAATTGCTGAGTTGTGTCTCAAGAAAAGATAAGATGCTGTTTGGTATTCTATATTCTAAAATACTTGCCAACAATGGAAACTAGACCCTACCTTCATCCCTACTGAGAAGCAGCCTAGCTGTCTCTACTATTTTCAACTATAACTTACATTTACCTTCCAGTTCATTTATAAAAATAACTTTTGAAAGAAAGAAAAAAAACCTGTCAGAATCTTGGTATGTTAGCCTCCTGGAGACTATAATAGCTCTCCACACTGACCTTCACCAAAAGAATTAAATGGGTAAAAAGACACCAACAGAAACTTTTAAAGAGATAAGAGGGTCTGAAGAAAGAAGATGGTGTCTTTTCACTTCCCAGGTGCATGCTGAAGAGCAAAGACATAGTTGAACCTGATTTGGTCATGAAGCAAAGTAAACATGGTCATGAAGATCTTGGGAGAGTTTGAGGTATATATGAAGAGTGAGAGAGAGCAAGAGAGAGAGAGAGAGGCAGAGATGCAGAGAGATAGACAGAGACAGAGAGAGACTATGTGTGTTGTATGTCAATCAATGCAGACTTATAAAGGCAGGAGATTTGCTTAAGCAGTCAGTAAGGTAATAGGTTTATTGTGCCTAAGGAAAAAATGAAGTGACTCCCACATAAGTTTCTCACAGCTTTCTGCAACTATAGAAAAGGAAACAATGGTTCATTTGGCTTTATGTGAACAATCATGGAGTTAAAAAGGGCCAGGAGCTAAGAAGCTGGTGTGATAGTTCCAAGCCAGTTGAATCTATGATTCTTTCTATCAGGGCATTGGAAAAACGGATTCTTGGTATGAGATAATGGGTACGACTACCTGAGAGTACTCTTGGCAAAAGGTGTGACCAACATAGATACTGTCCAGGAAAATCATATGCACTTTGGACATAAGAATGTCTCTAGATTGGGCTCTCAGTGCTGTAAGCAAATAGAAACTAACTGAGCAAACAAAGAATAATTCAAGCTTTTCATCAAAAGGTTACCAGGCATATAAAATAACTTTTACCATCATTCCCATTCTCCCAGTCCCCCATACTCGTAACACACATAATGGGGTACAAGGACACTGCATCTCAGAACCCAGACCACAGACCCTCAATATCTAAGGTAGAAGAGTGGGAGGAGTAAACCTGAAGCACTGAGTGGGGCTGTAGTTGCTAAACTGATGAGCTCTTGGCTAGCAGGAGATGGTGGAGCCCAGGAGATGTGTCTTCTAGGGAACTTAAACCCACCTCAAGAGAAGGAGATATCAGAGGCAAACTTATTTCTTAATCTAGAGACTATAATGGGATTCTCATGCTGTGAACGGAAGTTGGAAATAGCTAAAAATGATCCTTGTCTCTAGCTATAGCTTGTGTAATACTGTCCACTTCAAAAGGTAGAGAAAAATTTATTACATCTTTGGCTATAATATGGGCCAAGTTTCCCAATGGCTCAGAGACTATATTTACAACATTTTCAATAACACAATGGGGACAGCAGCTTGAGCCACTGAAATGAGAGTTCATACAGACTAGAGTCCATGTGGATCAAAGGAGGCAAACACAAAATTATTACAGGAATGAACACAAGAAGAATAGAACAAAAACTAAATATATATCCCCCCTTAAGTCAAGCCTGCATATAGAAATTCCAAAGCCCATGAGGAAAAATACAGTTTTGATGAAACTAGGTAAACATTAAGTGGATGACCACTCCAAATGAAAGAGAAAATAAAATAATAACTTTAAAAATGATATCACAATAGTATAGGCAAAATGGACAAAAAAGAATATTTACAAATAAAGCCAAAATATTATCAAGCAAATAAAGGCAGAAAATACATCAGTGTAGGTAGATATAAAAAGTAATCAATTAGAAATTCTTGAAATGAAAAAAAATCAGTCACTAATTTTTTAATTTTCTGCTGCTTTAACTGAATACCAATGATGTTATCATTTAAAAAGCAAAAAATTGAAATATTTATTTGTCTCATGGTTCTAGAGGCTGGAGTCCAAGGGCATTGTGCCATCATCTGCTTGGCTACCTGGTAAGGGTCTTCTTGCTGGATTGTTCCATGGTAGAAAGCAGAAAGACAAGTGAGCACAGTAGACAAAGAGGAAATGGGAGTCAAACTCATTCTTTCGTTTGGAGCCCATTCCTGAGACAACTAACTTAAACACCCATGAAAAAGGCATTAATCCATTAATGAGTGCAGAACCCTCATGACCTAATCACATCTTAAAGGCCCCACCCCCAAACACTGTTAAAATGACACTTAAATTTAAAAATGAGTTTTGGAGGAGACATTCAAACTACAGAATTAGTATATACAACTCAATAGCTGTTATAACTTCTGTATGCAAGAATTGGTAAATTAGAATATAGTTCTCTGGAATGCACCTACTACAACAGAGAAAAACAAAAGTATAAATAGGTAGCAAACAGATGGACAGATGAACAGACAGACAGAGATAGAGACATGAAAGAACAATTTATTGAGGGGAAATCTTCAGTTTTGATGTTGTTCCATGTTTCTGAATCTCTGTAGACTGTTACTCTAACTTCTTTGTTCATTTAGTCATTCCTCCCTAGGGGATGTGTGTTGTCATTGTATGACTGTTAAATTTGGGCAGAATAACTAGGCATGCTTTGCTGAGTTCCTACCCCTTTCTCTCAGAGTGAGTCCAGGGGTGGGTATGTGAGATGTTCCAAGGAGCCAGAAATCTCCTTCACTTTTCCAAAAGGCTAACATGACTCCTCCCATATGGAGAAGTCTGCCCCAAGGTCAGCACTTTCAGGTACAGGTGGAGAAGTGTGATTAATTCTGCAGTTCATTGCTAGGAAACTCATATGGTTAACATACACGGTCATGTCTTCCAGCCTGGCCTCTACCAGTAAGAGAGGAGTTCTTTGGTCTCCATATGCCATCCAGATGTTTTATGGCTCACATGCCTTAGATCCCAAGCAGGAAAAATGGGAGTAATTTAAGAAGAACCTGCCAGAAATCCCATTACTTGCACGGAGACTATGTGTGTATAGGTATTTGTCAATTGCATTTCTTTCTTGGTCCCCTCCTTTATCAATATTTTACTCCATTGATAAGTTCGTATAGAGGTCTAAATCTGCTCTGTCTTTTCTGGAATTGGAATAACATATGTTAGAACATTTCTGGCAGCTGTGTCCATTTTTCCTGAGAGCCCCGAAGAATCAATTTGTCAGTAGTTTGATTGTTCTCTCTGTTTGACAAGTAAGACCACAGGGGACATGGCAAAGTTTTGGGTACTGTGGGATCATCACTGTTTGGATTGTATAAATCTCACCACTTTCTGTTAAAAACGATTCACCAGACTCCTTTATTTCCCAGTGTTTAACAAATGGGATTTTCTCTGAAAGCTACCTGGGTTTTTTACAGTATCTGAGCCTTATTCTCTTGATGTGTTAAAACAAATTCATAGTGAGCAATGGGTAGTCAATCAAGAGAAAACAATTCACTGAACTCTGAACACAGCTGGGATTCCTCAAAGCTAGCACTCCTTATGGAGTGTTCTGAGATTTTATGTTCATATCCATGTCTAAGTGAAGCAGAATGGATGAGTTCTGGCCCTTGCTGGCAGCCTGACAATGGCTCTGTATCTCTAATATATCTTCACATACATATTGTACCAAACCGAAAACTTCTTATATAAATAGGCCCATAAGAAAGTCATAATCATAAATATATGAACTTTAGATACATAACTTCATCTACATTATGCTCCATACTCAATCATAAGGGTCAATTATCATTTTTCAATTCTCATGGCCAGCCCGTTTACCCTCCCCCAAGAAAATCTCATGCCCACACCCCAATTCAATTCACCTACAGCTTAGAAATTGTGGTTTGCCTTCAGTTAGGCACTAAATCTACTAAAGGTGCAATGCTAAACTTTACACTTAGCTTTCTCCTTAGTTTGTATTGGACAGTTGATTCTGATATTCAACCTTCACACTAATCATATCCTGGGCCAAACACTGGCATGACAGGATGATAAAAAAGCTATCTGTGTTCAAACCACAGAAAGCTATTGAGCATGCTCTGAAATATGTGCTGCTATTAAGGCAAAGTCTTAATGCATAAACTGATAAATGTGAGAGATGTGGGAAAGAAGATAAGATCACCCACTGGCTCAGACATAAACCATTTGCGTTTTCATTCTGTCTTTTGAATGTCTTTGCATTCCAATAATTTGTTAAGCTCAGCAACTCAGATGCTAAGTTCTATTATGTGCTTTCCCTTTTGACTTCTCAGAAATAAACAATGGAAAGATATGTTATAACCAAGGTAATAAACCTAGGTGACAACAATTTCAAGGAAAGAAGTAATAAAAAAAGAGCTGTAGAATTTGACTCAAACAACCCAGATTAAAGACATATTATTCAATAAAAATTAAGTATTGTAAACTCAAGACTCAGTTTCCTGGACATAGGATGGAAGTTAACTAAATGTTTTCTGTCTTCATTTAATAGCACATTCTCTTCGTATCTCTCTATTCAAATTTCCCTCTTACAAGGACAACAGCCATATTGAATGTAGGGTCAACTTTAACAACTATAATGTCACATTAACATAACTACATCTACAGAGACCTTCTTTCTTTTCCTTTTTTTTCATTGTGAGATGGGGTCTCACTCTGTCACCCAGACTGGAGTGCAGTGGCTCAATCTCAGCTCACTGCAACCTCCGCCTCCCTGGATTCAAGAGATCCTTTCACCTCAGCCTCCTGAGTAGACCTTATTTCTATGTAATATCATATTCATAGGTTCTGGGAAAAGGTAAGTTTTGCAGGATACTCTTCAACTGACTATAGGTGTCATACAAAACCTTGTGAGCTTTTAGAAATTCAAGTGACCCCTTTTAACATTGTGAATAATTCTTGTAACTCCTACACAGGCATAGGTTTAAGCAGTAGAAATTTTCCATACTTCACACAATTTCTCTGGATTGATAGAACTACCACAGTGTGATTCTTTTAATCTGTCATCAAAATTAGCACAAGCAGAAGGGTGCACTTTCACAAGCCTTCATGGAAGGTAAAATGACTGCTAGCCCATGGTGGTTGAAAGTACCTATGAAAGAAATACTCTCTAAAAACTTAAAGAAAGACTTAAGAAAACTTAAAGAAAAACTTAAGAAGATGCTGGGAGAAAGGAAAGTGTGGAGAAGGGACTATATGTGCATCAATAGAAGGGGGACAGAGTATCGTGAAAAAGAAAAATATATATTCCAATAAGAGGAAAAATATAATCCCAAAGATGAAGTAAATCCATTCCTCCTAAGTCTTCATTTTATAATTGAAAATACACACACACACACACACACACACACACACACACACATATCCTGGACATAATGTAACAAACAAAACTACTCTGAAAGATGAAAAGAAGAAAGTACATTGCCTAGGGTTCTCCATCTTTACTTGAAGAACAAAATGATAGTGAATTCCTTGGATTTCTTTATGCTCTCATATATGCCAGAAAGGGAGCTCTAGAAGCCTTACATCCAGAATTGCCAATCAGCACAGACAAATAAACGCTTTAAATAAAGCCTGTTCCCCATAGACAAAGGACCTGGAAAAGAGTGCCTTCCAAATACAAAACCACCATCATCTTGTGAATAAAAATTGTTTTAGACCAATTTTTTTGTGACAAAGTTAAAAGTCAGATCTATCAAAAAAAAAAATTAATATATGACATTTACCTGTCCTGCATGGAGGCTTTTACATATCTGTATGTGTATGAGAGTCAGCTGGAGGTAAATTTTTGCAGTTTATCAGCATATTGGCAGTGGTTGAAACTTTGATTGGAAACAAAATCTCCAGAAGACACTAGACTTTCTTTCATAAAAGGAAAATCTAAGCAAAATGCAACATTTTAAGGGCAAGCAAATGAAGAAAAGAAGCTTGCAAAAGAGATTTTTTGCAACAGGCATAAGTCTATCATGACAAGAAACACCATCAAAGGGTTGTGGAAGCCTAATATTCAGTTAAGTGGTAGTTTATAAATTCTCATTGAATTGTACCGGGCTTTCAATATTATAGCTGCTAAGTAAGTATTGTCAGCCAAGACAATAATTAGTCATCTATTTGAGGACTAGCTGACGTTTTTTTTTTTTTTTTTTTTTTTTTTTTTTTTGAGAAACACAGCCATGAAAAAGAAGGAAAATATAAAAGCTATAAAAGCATCACACATCTTTTAGAAGAAAAATTGAAGGAAGCATATGAGGATTCATGTTTTATGGAGTGGGCATAATATATTACTTACACAAGAGAAATAAATGACTAATTGTAGCTTGTTTCAGGATCGATATTTGTGACTCAAAACCAAACAAAAAACTTGTGTACATCATACTTTTTTCTGAACTAGCTCACATTCTTATCACAAAAAAAATTAATAACATTAAAATAAGTTTCATGTATTTGCCTGTAAAAGATACATGCAAATTCTTAGAGTGGAGCTATGAAGTTTTATATTTAAGTTTTACAAAGCATAATAGTCTAAAAAATGCTACTTAAAATACATTAAAATTACATGTAAACTCCCTTTGGGTATATTTAACAGAAAGTGTTAAATCTAGGATATGAGAGCTTTAAAACTATTTTTCACACTTTATTTGGTATCTTATTTCTGCTCTGTTAAACTGCTAACAAATAGCTATGATACTCATTTCAAGAGTAACTTTAGAAGCCAGTTGTTTTTGATTTATCTCTTTGAATATACCCCAGAGGTTAGGAAATATATTTTTTTGGGCAGAACAATCCTTTTTGGTACGTTTTGATCAGAAAAACAGAGAAAGGTCTTTCCACTGATTAAGTAGAGTGCATAAACTCTTTACCAAAGTAGTCTCCTGCCTGACGTGGGCATGATCTCCAAGAATAAGGCTGAAATGCACAAATTTGGTATAAATAGTCCTCTGTTAGTTCTACAGCAAAAATACTTTTATTTAAATGCATGGATTATGTAGTTTACTGGTTAAATTCTTTGATCATATAAAGGTTCATACAGAAAGATTTATTGCGAAAAGAGGCCGGAATAGTCAAGAGTGTGGAAAACTAGGGATATGAGAATGGAAATCTAAAATTCCGAGAGAAGTTGTATGTGTGTGGCTGGAGTACAGGGGCATAAAAAGGCACTCAAATAGTTAGGAAGAACAAGTGTATTAGTCAGAGTTCTCTAGAGGGACAGAACTAATAGGATAGATGTATATATAAAGGGGAGTTTACTAAGGAGTATTGACTCACACCTTCACAAGACAAAGTCCCACAATAGGCCATCTGCAAGCTGAGGAGCAAGAAAGCCAGTCCCAGACCCTAAACTTCAAAAGTAGGGAAGCCAACAGTGCAGCCTTCAGTCTGTGGCCAAAGGCCCAAGAGTTTCTGGCAAACCACTGGTTTAAGTCCAAGGATCCAAAAGCTGAAGAACTTGGAGTCCAACGTTCGAGGGAAGGAAGCATACAGCATGGGAGACAGATGAATATTGGGAGACTCAGCAAGTCTGCTCTTTCCAACTTTTCCTGCCTGCTTTATTCTAGCCCCGCTGGCAGCTGATTAGGTGGTGCCCACCCAGATTGAGGGTGGGTCAGGCTTTCCCAGTCCACTGACTCAAATGTTAATCTTCTTTGGCAACACCCTCAAAGGAACAATACTTTGAATCCGTCAATCAGATCAAGTTGATACGCAATATTAACCATCACAGAAAGAGAAACTAAAGTTTAGGGATAGAGGCAATCCTTCTTCCCCATTCCTGAAATGTCCTTCCATATAGAGTTTTTCATCCAATGTCTTCAAAGTTTTTATTTTTCTTTACCAATTCACTCACTGCTGCCACTGCCTAGAGGGAAAAAATTGACAATACATATGAGTTAGAAAGAACAACAGCACGGGACATATGAGTTAGAAGAAAAAAATGGGTTTGTATACCCAAACCACACCTCTTTTTATTTATTCATTTTATTATTATTATTATTTTATACAGAGTCTCACTCTTGTTGCAGAGGCCAAAGTGCAATGGTGCTATCTCGGCTCACCACAACCTCCGCCTCCCAAGTTTGAGTGATTCTCCTGCCTCCACCTCCCCAGTAGCTGGGATTACAGGCATGTGTCACCACACCTGGCTAATTTTGCATTTTTAAAACAAACAGGGTTTCTCCATGTTAGTCAGGCTGGTCTCGAACTCCCGACCTCAGGTGATCCACCCACCTCAGCTTCCCAAAGTGCTGGGATTACAGACGTGAGCCACTGCTCCTGGTGCAAACCTTACCTCTTTATTTTCTTTTCCTTTGAGGGAACATGGCCTGCTGTGGCAGTCCAAAGAGGCAGGATGGACTCCTATATAAAATCTGGTTTGAATGTTGAAATTTATAAAATCATACACACATACACCAACAGGGCATGAAAAAGATTGTTACTGACATGATGAGCCTTTCTGTGGAGATCAGGGCAACCTCCTCAGTAATTCCTTAAGTAGCCTGAGAGAGCCAGGCTGAGTGAGTGGCTTTGACTTTTGTTGTATTCAGGGGTGGGCTTGGGCGAGACTTTCTGTGTACATGTACAAGCCAGAGCAGGCATGGTCTACCAGTGCCAAAGGATAGAGCATCTGAGCTTTACCATAGGCTTTCCCAGATTTGGAAAAAGAACAGAAAAGGAATGAAGGGAACTTAAAGGTGGTTAACCATCATCGAAAATGAAGTCAAACTTCTTATTACATTGCCACACGAGTATGTGCTTCCAACTTCTCCTCTGTATCATAATCTCACAGGGGTTGGTCTTGCAGGTGAGAAGCCCTGTCCGAGTCCAGTATTGCTTGCAACTGGATTGGTAAAGTTTGCTTAATTATGCATTCAAGATAATTGCCTACAAAAATAGGTGAAATTATTTAACCTGTTCTTTGTCAGTGCTAAAAGTCGTGTGTTAATTTCATGAGAACTTCTTTGTCTTATTTCTTGAATGGTTTATATTTGAACATGGGACCCAACCATAAGAAATTTGTGAAGACACGATCAAAAAAAATTTCAAATTTTAATCTTTTAGGGTCTATTTTAAATTCAATCTTTCAAGTATCTTTCAATGTGAGACTAAATTAGGAAATGTGAAATAAATATTCCACAAAAAAGATCTTAATAGATACTCATTTCTTATTTTTTGGGCAATTTCAGACTTGAAGATTTTAATTTTCAGAATTAAGGAACAATATTCCTGAAAAAAGGGTAAATACCACATTTGTCACTAGTTGGCTTGATTAGGGTATAGGGATGACATTCATTTAATACGTTTTATTCCTTATAAGATCCAGAGGACAGTGATTCTGTTGATCAAAATCACATTTCCTGTACCTAACGTAGTTTTGGATACATAGTAGGTGTTTAATAAACTTTGTTAAATTAAATTAGATTACAATTAAGAAACATTAATTAAACATATTTTTATACTCTTGTGAGTGGAGAATCTGTAAAATATATATCTTTTTAAAATTGTATTCATTTTATCCATCATTAATCAAGAATTATTTTATCAGTGTATAAATATATTACAGTGTTGTTATATTACAAAGTGACTATCTACTATGTTAGTTTTCTATTGCTCAGTGACAAATTACTATGCATATAGGGGCTTAACAACACACATTTATTAACTTATAGTTCTGTGAGTCAGGAGTCTGGGCCCTGATTAATCAACTTCTATGCTAAAAGTTTGAAGAGGAAGATATATATGATGTTAGGATTCATTCTTTTCCAGAGCTTGAGGTCCTCTTATAAGCTCATGTGGTTGTTGGCAGAATTTGGTTCTGTGTTTTTGTAGGACTAATGTCCCATTCTCTTGCTAGTTGTTATTATTTGGGTTCTGCTCTTAGCTCCAAGAGGCCACTCTCAGTTTCATGCCACGTGGCCATCTCACAAGCCTTTTCACAACATGACAGTTTACTTCTTTGAGACACATATGAGAATTTCTGCCTATTGTCTGCTAAGACAAAGTCATGCAAGGACATATACTCATGGTTGTGACTATCATATCACTTCTACCATGTAAGGTAATCATCAATGGAATGGCATCCTATCAAGTTTGCCATATTCTATTCACTGGAAGTAAGCCATAGATCATAGGGAAAGAGATTGTACAAGAGCATGAGTTACTAGGGTTCATCTTAGTGTGCATCTACCACACCTAGGTGAAAAAGAAAACACGCATTTTCTAAAGAAGAAATTGAATGGCACATACTATTATAGCTTGTATAAGAAACTAAAATGACTTATATTTTACTACACAAGGATACCAAAAATATATTTGCAAGGTATAAATCCAGTGTTATTGGATATTAGAATATAAACACAACAAATCCACACCTTTTTGTTGTTTGTTCAACAGCTAGTTCAAAACTAAGAACTATTGTATTAGTATTAGGGTTCTCTGGAAAACAAACAGGATGTGTGTGTACATGTAATATATACACATTTATAAAATAAGTTACTTGTTTATATTTGCATTACTTATATTGATTATATACTACTTTATGTATTATATATACATTATATATGTATACATATATATAAATACAGAGAGAGAGAGAGAGAGATTTATTTGCAGGAATTGCCTCACACAATTGTGGTGACTGGCTAGTCTAAAATCTGCAGGGCAGGCCAGCAGGCTGGAGTTTCAGGGAAGAGTTGATGTTGCACTGTTCAGTCTGAAGGCAGTCTGGAGACAGAGTTTATTTTTCCTCAAGGGGCTTTTGTCTTTTTTCTTAAGATCTTCAACTGATTTGAAGGGTTCTATTACAATTATGCAAGATAATCTACTCAGTCTAATGATTTAAATGTTAATTGCATCTAAAAAAAAGAAAAAAATACCTTCACAGTAACATCTAGGTCATTGGATACTATAGTTTAGTCAAATTGACACATAAAATTAACCTTTATAACTATTATGGAAAGTTCCTCTATCATTTATATTTTCAGTTAGGGTTGCCACTCTTTTCTATAATTTCCAGGGCCGCAGCTGAGAAATAGCACTGATCCACCAAGCTGTCTTCATAAATAATAGTCGATGATTGTTTCTAGCTCTTCAATTTCATGATGATTTTGATGATGGTATGTTGATAGAATTATATGATCTCTTAGCGCTGCAGGAGAGGCTTCTAACTCTCTTCTCTCCTGTTACTAATGAAGGTTAAAAAAAAATGTTCTACTGTCTAAAACTATGAGCAGGTGGTTATAAGGGAAAGTAACTTATGTAGATATCTCAAGACTTATTGACAAAACCAAGCACTTTCCTCATAAAAGTGGATCTTTATCACTGTGACACCAATGACATTGCATTATGATATTTCACTAGGTGATTGCTTCCATAGAATATTGTCAAGTTGCTATATTCCTTTTTTTCAAAGATCTGTGTGAAATATAAGATGGGACTCATCATAAGATTGCATTATATTACTGCATCAAAAACATATATTATGAATTAGTATATGTAGTAGTATGTAGTAGATTTTGAAAACTACTAGGTGGTCTCAACCTTTAAATAGTTTATCAACTGACCTAAAATCGCCTGTGGTAAGTGCATCTTATTAATTTCTAAGTTCTTTTTCCTAACCTTTTAGTTTTCTATACTTCCTTAGCTACAATGAATTTGGACTCCATATGGCTATATACTAGATACATATGTTACATATTATGTACATACATAATACTCAATACATTGTCATTAGACTATATCATTCATTTAGCAAGACTAGTCTTATATGAAAGCATGTAACAGTTTAGGATAAAAATAAATCATTCTTTTACTTGTCACAAAGAATCAAACATCTGTTTTTTTATTTGCAACTGGAGGTGAAGAAAGGGGCAAAGAATAATAAAACTCCTGAATCAGCCTCAGGAAATGGCAAGCAAACTTTTTAAATTTTGTTGTGTATCAATTATATAATCAATATAGTAATAATATGAACAATATTTTACTTTTCCTTGTTTTCGAAGACTAAAGCAATACCTACAAGCGAAAACATATACAACGCCTTAAGCAATTGCAGAATTGTTTAAAGAATCTCCATACATGGCTATTCTGAGAATTAATGGATATTATGTGCACAAAACTCTGAAACTGGGTAAAACTCCATTATGTTGTTTCAGTCCCAGCTACAATTTGAATTTAGAAGAAACAATATAGTAGTATTAGTAGTACCTGACCTGGCTCTGGAATATGGTATGCTTACTGTGGTATTCAAGACAGAAGGCCTGCCAACACAGAAGGATGGATTGGAGAAGATAACTCATATTAGAGTGAAAGATAAATGCTTGAGAATTTAGAATATATCTGGCTCAGTCTCCAAGGAAAAGAAGTCATTGGGAAGTAAATGTGATTTGGGATGGAGGCTGTTATGGGTAACATTTGAAAGACATATTAAATACAAAGTTCTTTCCTTGGGAATTCGTGAACTAATATAGAGATTATTCCAACAGTTGGGGAAATAAATTCTCTACAGTCAAGTCATTATGACTTTGAGGCCTATTCACATAAAATATTAACACCAGCACCATCAGGGTGGCAGCAAACTTAGAAAAGCTTTGGCTGATTTTGTAAGAGGGGATTTTATCGAAGGGATTGGTAACATTCATGCAACTTGATACCCTCCATTTTGGTAGCAAAAAGACATAGACAATGGAAATAAATCTCAGGGCATGTATAAGACAGAAAGCGTAGGAAGAGTAATGTGCTCTTTCTGGAGTTTGGGGAGACAGACTCTCTCATGTCTTCTCTGTTAGGGCAAACAACAGGTGAGGTGTCAATGCAGGAGCTTTCGCAAATATTCCTAAGCAGTGAAATCAAACGCATATACAAGCCAAACAGTCCAGCATAGGAGAGAAGGAGAGGGGCTCACACTAGTGTTGACTACGAGTACCTGAAAATATGAACATTACTTCCTTCCGATAATTAGAATTTAATATGCAATGACATGTATTAGGATGGGGGCAGTATATGGGAAAAAAGAACTATAAAAAGAAAGCTTTTTGCTGTTAACATTATCCCATTTAAAAAAAAAAAAAATCCCAGGATTCTACATTACGGAAGTATGGGTTACATTAGATTTTTTTAAAGAAATTAATACATTAACGTAAGATCTAAACTATCATAATTAATCATTTGTGTACCCTAGGTGTCCTTAATGATTCCTTTTCCCCTCAGAGTCTTTGTTAGACACAGGTGCAGTTCCTCACTATTCTCCATGCATCCTCCATCGACAGCATAATGTAAAATAAGCAGGAGTGAATCTTTGGGAAAAGCAATGAAGAAATTGATCAAGTCACTGAAATACAAATGTTACCAGGTTTTGGACTTTGAGAAAGCACATGTGTATGAGAAAGTACCTATTCAAATCTCAACTGCTTTTTGAGACCTTTCCTCTTTCATCTTAGTGCTTACTAGGATATCTGAGGCCAGTGTAATCTTAGTTTAGTTATACAAATTCATGTCTTGGTTTTCTCATCTTTAAAATAGGCATGGTATTATTTGTCAGCTGTGGACACCTGCTGCTGTTGCCTGTGTAGGATGCCTTTATTTTCTCTGGTCACAAACCTCTCTTTCCTTTAGAAAACACACATATTTCTACTGGGAGCGACACTGATGAGCACATAACCTGGGCTTGACTGATCACACAACCCCATCATCCTGGCACAGAGATTAGTTCATGGATAGGTATCCTACACACACAGGTCCAAGAAATGTCCCACCGTGGGTTTTCTGCCTAAGCTTTGAGATTCTATTACAATGTCAGGATGAAGGTCATGGCCCACCATCATTCCCTTTCTTAGAAGAGAGTCTGTGTAAGAGATTGAAAGAAAAAGAGTTCTAAAGGTATCACTTGAGCCCTGGATCCAGCAATGCTTGAGGCTAAAGTATCCTTAATTTTTCAGTCACTTAGACCAACAGATTTATATTTATGCTACCTTGAGCTGTAATACTATATGAAAAATACTAAGTAATAAAATTTCACACCTTGTTATAGTAACAAATGTCTATTTGGTGCTACATAAGCAGAAAAACTAAAAAAAAAAAAAAAAAAGTTTCCTTATACTTAACACAGCTTTAAAATGGTGTTTATCTTCTAAATTCCTTCATTGATGTATCCTAGAGTACTTAGCCCAGTAAGTTAAACATAATTTATGCCATGCAGAGATTTTGGAATTCGGATATGAAGGAAATGGTAGCAAAAGAAAGGTTGAGAAATAATTCGTGGTATGTGTGGTGATGTTCAGTGTGAAAAGAGACATTTTGAAGACAGCATAGTTAGAGAACTTACTGAAGGTGAAACTATACACAGCAATAAAGTGGCAGGTAGTAATAAATGAAGAAAACTCAATAGTAACATTGGCAGAGGGAAGAAAGAAAATATAAGACCACACGTATGTCAAGAATGTTCAGACATATTTGCAATTCAAGAAATTTCAAGATTATACATTAAGCCTAGAGTAGATATATAGTACTGTTTCTTGATTTTACTCTTTTATAAGAAGAGTTTAATATTAGGTTCAGAATGAAAACTCTGTTTTTAAATGTTTAGAATGCCTTATTACCCACACAGACCATCGGCTGTCATCCAAAGTATGTTACACCAAGGATGAATGTGTTAGTTTTCATGTTGGTACATGAATAAAAGCTGTTTGTGTGGAGCAGTGTTAGGCCTGCACCCTCCCGGGTCACATGCTTCACTGTTTCCTGCTGGAAAATTATTGAGTGAACAAGGTATATTCACAGACACAAAGAGAGTTCAGCAGGCTGTGAAGCATGTTTCATCAGGGGTTTTGCTGGAGTGAGAACAATTTTCAGAGTCCTAGTACGTGTGAGATGGACGAGTGACTACATCAGAGAGGCTGTGAAAAGGCATGTAAAGGGGAGAAATAAGAACTAAATATATCAGACCCACACTTGTCGTTTTTTTTTTTTTTTTTTCTTTCTTTCGTTTGACAAGGCAGGTGGGGGAAGAAAAGTGGACGAGGACACAATGCACTTTTTAAGTGCTGTGTTTCTTGAAATACATCAAAGAGTCTGAGAGAAAGCAGAAAACTCCAAATAGACTTCAAGAGAGTCTTTTTTTTTTTTTTTCTATTAAAAGCATCGGCATCTATAAAGGAAATAGAAGAACTGCATTAGAACTAAATGATCTCAGAGAAATGTCAGAGGAACTGACAGGTAAATGAACAATCTATGATTATTTTATTTTATTCTCTTCTTTGAAAAGCAAAACCAGGGAAATGTCTGAATTTAAGGCCATTTCAGGAGAACCACAATGTTATATTCTCTTCCTCTTGTTTACCTTGTAGAGATGGTATCTTTTATGCAATCAATTCTATAACTGCAATAACACAACACACGATTTCATTTAAATAACATTCACTGAGGACCTATTGCATGCCAGGCACTGGGCTAGGCTTTGCATGAAAGATAAATTACAACATAGTCCCTGGTCTCAGGGAGCTTAAAGACAAGTGAATCTAGATAATATAGGACATGAAAATATTCAAGAAACGTGCTCTGTTCCAGATGTACATGTTTAATATTATTTATTTAGATTACATCATGGAGGGTCAAACTAACCAACTGAAGGTTAGCAAATATTTAATCTTTCAAACATATTCATTATTTTAATAAGGCAGTGGATTTGGAAAGTAATTCAGTAGCACAGATATATTTGGAAATATTTTATGTGATCCTAATCTTTGTGCCAGGAAAGCTACGAGCATATTGCCATAGATGCCCAGAAAATAAAGCATCTTCCTAAATCTGCTCCTGATCTCTGACTTTGTCCTGCTTAAAAGAGAGATGTGCATGAGTACAAGCAGAGAAGAAAAAAGAAAATTACTGACCTGCTTTCTTTTTACCTGATTCTCTGGTAGATGCTAGTATTAGAAGAATTTAGAACAGCCCTTATTGTCTAAGGCAGCCACTCATTGCACAGAGACTCATCATGGTCAGCATTACTACCAACACCAGGAAGGTGAGCTGCATACAGCATTTTGATGCAAAATGCTGCAAGGAGATTCTCTGTAGCCCCTGGTTCTTTCTTCTTACCTACAGAACACACTGGGACTAGGAGGTTATTTTTCCTACATAAGAATGCTGACAAAATAGGCAGATGATGTGAGACTTTTTCTCTTATTCCCAAAACAGCAGAACTGTATGGCCAATATTCTATCTTCAACTGTTTTTCAATACATAGAGTCTTAACAACCTCATATTATAGTTATATCCTTTATTAGATGCAGAGGAAAATGAAACAATCTACTCTTTTTTTTTTACAGTTATATTGAAGTCATAGATACATCAAATTAGACTTGTTTGGTTACTAGAAAATTTCAAGAGTGCATATTCCTCTATGCAATTTTTATAAAGATTTAAAACTTCAACAAATATTGAAAAATGCTTACATGTATGCTAAAATTATGAAAACTCTCTTACATTTGTTTAAGTGATTACATAGTGAGTCTAATAGTAATAACACTTGTGTAGAATCTTATCAAGTACAAGTTATTCAATGATATATATGGGTATAGACATGTATGTATGTGTGTGTGTGTGTGTGTGGGTGTGTGTGTCTGTGTAGGCAAAGGATGTGTCTGGTGTCCTGCCATTCCCTCATCCATTCTCAGAGAGTAAACTTTAAGCATATAGTTTATTTTATCATGGATGAGTCCCCAATTGAAGCAGATGAATCAGATTCTCTCATTTGGAAAACTGAAAAGGAAATACAGTAATGCCAGTCAGTCCTCACTGTGCTGCACTTGAAATGGGAACTCATATGTTTGGTTTCCCATGTGTCACCACTGAGATGGTAAAGATAGGACTCTTGTCTGTGAAGAGCATACAAGCCCAGACTGATCAATAGTGGGGAAGAGCTGCTTTGTTTCAGAAAGGCATCTGGGTCTTGACCCTGGACCTTCTGGAAGCCTGGCTTCCTGCTCTTGAGTTTCCTGGACACTGTGTGTCCTGACAACGATCAAGATGTTTTCCTTAAGCTAATTTGAGTGGTCTTCAGTTGTCATACTGCCTTGATAACAATCTTTCAATTTCAATTCAGTAAGTTCAGAAATACTGATTGAAAACATACTCTATATTTGGTATGTGGGAAGATGTAGGTATGGATAAAAAAGAAACTTGCCCTCCCCCCAAAAAAATAATTTTGTAGTGGAAAAAGGACAAATTCAAATAGATAAGTTCAATATATGTGTTGTGCTTTCTGTTGTACATGACATAAAATCTTCCATAGGCAAATAGTGAAGTCCCAGCTAAGACTGAGCTGCAAAAGGAAAGTGTGGGGTTTCAAGAGGAATAAAGATATTACCTAAATTAGGTATAGAAAAGCAGTTGAGTTAATCAGGTAAGTGCATTCCAGACAGAAAGAATAACAGGAGCAGGGACATGGAGATGTAAAATCCTACTTTCATTTATTCATTTTAAGATTTGTAGAGGCCAGCCACTACAAAATAGGCCAGCCACTGTTCAAAATGCTTTGGGAGCAGCAGTAAACAAAGTAATTTAAAAATCCCTCTTTTATGATATTTACACTTTTAAGGAAGAAGGCATTTTATGTAAATATATATATATTCTATTAATAAACCACATGTTCATATATGTGATAAAATATACTATAATATAATAAAATAAATGAATATAAGATACAGTATAATAGTTCTTAAATTTTAGCATGTATCAATGGCATATTTAGGATACTGAAGGAAAAAAGAAATTACCCTAGAATAGTATATCCAGGGAAAATATTCTCTAAACATGAAGAAGAAATAAAGACTTTCCCAAACAAAAATTGATGGATTTCATCACCAGCATACATGTTCTACCAGAAATGCTAAAGGGAGTACTTCAATCAGAATTAAAATAACATTAATGAGCAATAAACAATCACCGGAAGGTACAAAATTCAATGGTAACATTAAGTACACAGAAAAACACAGAATATTATAACACCGTAACTATGGTATGTAAACTACTGTTATCCTAAATAGAAGACTAAATGATAAACCAATAAAAAATAATAATTACAATAATTTTTCAAAACAAAGTCAATACAATAAGACATAAATAGAAACAACAAAAAGTTAAAAAACAGGGGGAAAAAGAGCATAGAGCACTTGTTTCCTTTTTGTGTGCCTGTGTTATGCAAACAGTGTCAAGTTGATGTCAGGTTAAACTCATGAGTTATATAATATTTTTAAGTGTAATGGTAACTTTTAATCAAAAAACACACAAAGGCTACACATAAAACAAAAAGCAACAAACTAAATCATATAACCAGAGAAAATCATCTTGACTAGAGGAATACAAGAAGAAAAGAAAGAAGGAAGAGAAGACCACAAAGGAACCAGAAAACAAATAACAAAATAGCAGGAGTAATTCCTTACTTATCAATTACAAAATGAAATGTAAATGGACTAAACTCTTGAATCAAAAGACATAGACTGGATGGTTTTTTAAAAAAAAAGACCCATTGATCTGTTGCTGACAAGAAACACACTTCAGCTATAAAGACATAAATGGACTAAATTTAAAGGGATGGAAAAAGATATTCCATGTCAATGGAAAACAAAATAAAGCAGGAGTTGCTATACTTATATCAGACAAAATAAATTTCAAGACAAAGCTATAAGAAGAGACAAAAAAGGTACTATATAATGATAAAAGGGTCAATTTAGCAGGAAGATATAACAATTATACACGCGTGCACACACACACACACACACACCCAACACTGGAGCATTCAGATACATAAAGAAATATGATTAGAGCTAAAGAAAGATATAGATCCTGATACAAGAAGAGCTGGAGACTTCAAGACTCTCCACTGACAGCATTGGACAGGCTATCCAGACAGAAAATCAACAACAACAAAAAACATTGAATTTAAACAGCACTATAAACCAAATGGAGCAATAGATATTTACAGAACATTTCATCCAAGAGCTGTAAAATGCACATTGATTTCCTCAGCACATGGATCATTCTCAAGAATAGACCATATGTTAGGTCACAGAACAAGTCTTAAAACACTCCAAAAAAACTAAAATGATATCAAGCACTTTCTTTGACCACAATGAAATAAAGCTAGAAATTAATAACAAAAATAATTTTGGAAACTATACAAATATATGGAATTCAACAATGTGCTCCTGAATGACCAGCAGGTAAATGAATAAATTAAGAAGAAAACTGGAAAATTTATTGAAACGAATGATAATGGAAACACAACATATCAAAACCTATGGAATACAGCAAAAGCAGCACTCAGAAAGAAGTTTATAGCTATAAGTGCCTACATCAAAAAAGAAGAAAAATCTCAAATAAACAACCTAACAATGAATCTTCAAAAACTGGAAAAGCAAGAGCAAACCAAACCCAAAATTAGTAGAAGAAAATAAATAATAAAAATCAGAGTGGAAATAAAAAAAAAATAGAAAGGATCAATGAAACTTGGTTTTACAAAAAGTTAAATAAAATTGACAAACCTTTAGGAAGACTAAGGAAAAAAGAAACAAGATCCAATTAAATAAAATCAGAAAAGGAAAAGGAGACTTTATAACAGATACCACAGAATTTCAAAAGATCATTCGTGGCTACTATAAGGAACTATTTGCCAACAAATTGGAAAATCTAAAAGAAATTGACAAATTCATAGATATGTACAACCTATCGAAATTGAATCAGGAAGAAATCCAAAACCAAAACAGACCAGTAGCAAGTAACAAGAACAAAGTATAATAAAACATTTCATGGTAAGAAAAACTCAGGACCTGATCTATTCTCTGCTGAATTTTATCAAACGTTTAAAGAAGATTTAATACCAATTCTATGCAAGCTATTATGAAAAATAGAGTTTAAGGAAATATTTCCAAACTCATTCTTTGAGGTCAGTATTACTTTGATACCAAAACCAGACAAAGACCCATTTGAAAGACAAAATAAAATAAAATAAACTACAGCCCAATATCTCCAATTAATTTTGATGCAAAAATCCTCAACAACACACTAGCAGACTGAATTCAACAATACAGTAGAAAGATCACTCATTATGACCAAGTCAGATTTATCCTGGGGATGCAGAAATGGTTCATCATACTCAAATTAATCAATGCCATACATAGTATCAACAGTGTGAAGGATAAAAATCACATGATAATTTCAATTGATGCTGAAAGGCATTTGATAAAATTCAACTTCTCTTTATAACAAAAAGATTACAAAAAACTGGCAATAGAGAGAACATACCTCAACACAACATAATCTATATATGACACACACACAACTAGTATCATACTGAATGGAGAAAAACTGAAAGTCTTTCCTCTAAGATCAGGAGCACAATAGGGATGCCCACTGTCACCACTGTTATTCAATATTGTACTGGAAGTCCTAATCAGAGCAATCAGATAAAAGAAAGTATAAAAGCCTTCGAAATTGGAAAGAAAAAAGTCAAATTATTCTCATTTGCTTATAATATGATCATATATTTAGAAAAACCTAAAGAATCCACAAGAAAACTATTAGAAATTATAAACCAATTCAGTTAAGTTGCAGGATACAAAATCAACAAACAAAAATCAGTAGAATTTCTATATGCCAACAGTGAACAATGTGAAAAATAAATTTTAAAAATCCTATAGCCACACAGAAAATTAAGTACCTAGGTGTTAACCAAAGAGGTGAAAAATCTCTGTAATAAAAACCATAACACACTGATAAAAGAAATTGAAAAAGGACACCAAAAAGTGGAAAAATATTTCATATTCATGGATTGGAAGGATGAATATAGTTAAAACGTCCATACCAGCCAAAGCATTCTAAGGATTCAATGCAACCTCTATCAAAATACCAACGTCATTCTTCACAAAAATAGAAAAAACAACCCTAAAATTTATATGGAACCACAAAATACCCAGATTAACCAAAGTTTTCTTAAGCAAAAAGAACAAAACTGGAGGAATCACATTACCTAACTTCAAATTATACTACAGAGCTATAGTAACCAAAACAGCATGGTACTGATGTAAAAACAGACACCTAGACCACTAGAACAGAATAGAGAAACTAGAAACAAATCCACATACCTACAAAGATGACAAGAATATACACTGGAGAAAACACAGCCTCTTCAATAAATGGTGCTGGGAAACCTGGATATCCATATGCAAAAAAATGAAACTAGACCCCTATCTCTTGCCGTATACAAAATCAAATCAAAATGCATTAAATACTTAAATCTAGACATCAAATTATGAAATCGCTAAAAGAAAACATCTGGGAAAAATTCTCCAGGACATTGGTCTGGGTAAAGACCTCTTATGCAATACATCTCAAGCACAGGCAACCAAAGCAACATGGACAAATGAGATCACATCAAATTAAAAAGTTTCTTCACAGAAAAGGATACAATCAACAAAGTGAAGATACAACTGACAGAATAAGAGAAAATATTTGCAAACTACACATCTGACAAAGGATTAATAACCAAAATATGTAAGGAGCTCAAACAACTCTGTACAAAATAATAATTTGATCAGAAGATAGACAAAAGATTTAAATAGACATTTCTCAAAAGAAGACAAACAATTGCAAACAAGCATATGAAAGGGTGCTCAACATCACTGACCATCAGAGAAATGCAAATCAAAACTGCAAAGAGATATCATCTCACCCCAGTTAAAGTAGCTTATAGCCAAAAGATAGGCAATAACAAATGCTGGTGAGGTTGTGGAGAAAAGGGAACACTTGTACACTGCTGGTGGGAATGTACATTAGTAAAACCACTACAGAAAACAGTTTGGAGGTTCCTCAAAAACTAAAATTTGAGTTACCATATGTGATAGCAATCCCATTGCAGAGCATATATCCTAAAGAAAGAAAATCAGTATATTGAAGAGATATCTGCACTCATGTGTTGCAGTACTGTTTACAATAGCTAATATGTGGAAGCAACTTAGGTGTCCATGAACAGATGAATGGATGAAGGAAACGTGGTACATATAAACAATAGAATACTATTTAGCCATAAAAAAGAATGAGATTCAGACATTTGCAATAATATGGATGTAACCAGAGATCATTATGGATTATCCTAGCTTCCCTATTGGGAATTGATGGGAGTGAAAGAAGGCAGGAAAATAAGACCAATAAGGAAGCTATTATAATACTAGTCATACCAAGAATGATGAAGACTTGGACCAGGGTGCTAGCTGTGACACTAGTGAAGCATGCCAGAGTACATGTAGAAAGATATATTTTGAAGGTAGAGGCATAAGATTAATGGATTAGATTCAGGATACAAAAGAAAGAAAAGCGTCAAAAATGATTCCTAAAAGTTTGGTTTTAGTACATGGAAGTTTGATTTGGCATCAACTTGGATTGAAAAGACTGTGAAATTAGAGGGTTTAGTTAGAAAAGTTAGAAGCTCAGTTTCACCATGGTCATTTTGAGACATCTATTATAAACTTAGGTAAGAATGTAGAGCAGGCAATTGTATTTAAGTACTTGGAGATCAGGATAGAAATTGACCTCGAGACACAAACTGAAATCATCTTTGTGTATATTTGTCTGTTGACAGAAAAGATACATCATCGAAGGACAAAGATCCAAGGTGATACAACGGTAAGGCGCTTAGGGAGAACAACGTAAAGAGAAATAGCAATAATAGCCAGTAATGTCAGAAGAACCCAGGGACAGATGCTGTCCTGAATGCTAAAGGAAGACAGTATTTCAAGGTAGAGAAACTGAGCAGCAAAAATAAGCAGATATATGCAGGGTTTAAGGAAAAGTTACAAACAAAAATTATTATGATTGGCAAAATTTGGTTAGCAGTTGACATGGGGAAAAGAGGAAGACAATTCTTCTGTTTCATCTTTTTATTAAACAATTGGTCCCTGTTATTACCTCCTGAAGAGAAAATAGTTACTGCTTTAGAGATGAAACCAAGAACTTGTGTGTATTTCCCTTTAGAAACCATCTGCCTGTTCTGATGAGGCTGAAACTCTTTAGCTCTGTGAATATAATTTACTTAATGCCTGGAAATAATATAATGAGTGAATTCAGGTACTAAACACAATCAAAGAAAATAGCTTATTTTCTGAGATAAGTAGAATAATTGTGGGCATTTTTTATATCTAAAAGGTAGGTTCCATCAATGATTCTTGAAAACAAGGTAGTTAGCTTTTAAAAAATGAAAATAATGATGCACTTTGAAGCAGACCTCAAAATTATCTGTCTTTAATAGAAAGTCATTATGCATTCTCACGTAATGCTAGAGCAAGTGCTGACTGCTATTTCCAACTGGGAAAAGTTAAGTAGTATCCTATCAATTGGCAAATAGCAAGTGATTCTTGGCGAAGAAAATAATTATGACATATTATCTATAATGTGTGCATCTTTGAGAGGAAGGTGATTTACTTGGGATCTATAACAGGAGAAAACATTTGGGGATGCAAATAGTTCTCTTTAAGATGACTGTTTATGCTGAAATATTAAGTTTCCATTTGTGGTAAATGGGAAAGCAGATGGCTAAAGAAAAATATTTTGTCAAGTTTGTAACATAAACTACCTAGTTGTGGGAAAAATGTCTTTCTCATCACTGGGGGGAGTAAAGAGTGAAAAATAAACATAAATAGACTGATTTTTCCAGGATAGCACTTCCCTTTGGGTTTTGAGCACCCATTAACTTAAATATCTCTCCACAGCTAACTGATTAGTCAATTATGCTTATATTCAGCAGATACTTATTGAGCTTCTGCTGTGTTCTGGCCCTGTTTTCTTGTCACTGTGGGGATACAGAAAGCAATCAGACGTAAATTCTGACTTTTAGGCTGTAATGATGTGGTGGTAAAATTAAGGCATGTCCTGAATTTGTTCAATACCAAATATTTATTAACTGCTTACTTTGTTTGCAGAAATATCAGTAGAAAGAAATACATGAAGATGCAAAAATGAATTTGGCACTTTTAAAGTAATATGTAAGTGGTAGTTGATATTAATATTTCATAGCCCTTTCTGGTTTTCAGTGAAATGATGGGACAATATGAAATGTATTACCTTCTACTTCTGCATTATTTAGTTTGTTTAAGTATATGAATTACTTTATTATTTTTATTATTATCATTAAAAATGGTAATAATTCTGATTTTTTCTGCGTTTTCTGTATGGCAGTCCTTACATGCATTATCTTATTTAATTGTCAAAGCAAATCATGATGAAAGTACTTATAGTAAATACAATTTATAAATGTGGCGACTGAGGCTTAAGATAGCTCTTTACTTTGCCAAAGATCATGTCCAGTAGCAAAATCACATTTTAACCCTGTTGCCTTAGAGTATGGCTTCAATACTGTTTTAACTTGTACTACACACATGCACAAAATAAATATGTGAGGTAGAGGTATGAAAGGTTAAATAAGAATCAAATGGAAGGTTTTGTGGAAGAAGTAGCTTTTGTTGGATTGCCTTTGATTGTGAATACCATTTCAATAAGAAATATCGTAACATGCAAGTCACTAATAAATAGAAATAGAGTTTGATTGGAATGTAGAGTTTTTGATTGAGATATTTATGAAATTGAATTAAAAACTTATTCAGGATCTTGATCATGAAAATCCTCAAAAAACAAACCAGGTGGAGGAAATAGTTTCAATTTTACTATAAAGGCACTGAGAAGTGCCTTTTTAGTATAAAGACAGACAGCAGTCTGTCAAATGGACTAGAGATGTTGGAAATTGAATGAGAGAAGAACAGTTAAAGGTCCATTTACAAATTATAGATCAATGCTTCTCAAATTTGAATGTGCATCTAAGTTCCTTGGGGATCTTGGTAAAAGTTATGTTCTGATGCGGTGAATCTGAGTGAAGGCTTAGAATCTCAATTTGTATGAAGCATCCAGATGATCCCTTTGCTACTATTCCAGAACAAATTTGTGGTTCTCAACACAGGGCATTTTGCCCTCCAGAGGACATTTCACAATGTCCGGAGACATTTTTGGTCGTCCACATTTGGGGGTGGAAGTTACTACTGCCATCCAGTGGTGAGTATAACCAACAATGCTATATAGCGCAAGGATGGTGTGAAACCTTCTGCAATGTACAGGTGGCCCCCAAAACAAATAATTATCCAACCAAAATATTGGTAGTGCTGAGGTTAAGAAACCCTGCACTATAATCATAACATTAGGAGAAAATTGATAGCATATTGTTCACAAGAAGATGTTTACAATGTTTGGAGAATGAATTCAATCTTTCACATGGCTGGAGACAAGGTTGTAGAACTGGAAGTGTGACAAAAAATTGTCAACTCTGATGTATGTGCAATTACTAAAGAAAATCTAATGCCTCTAACAGAATGATCTCAGGCTAATATTAAGAATTAAATTTCACACGTTTCTCCCAAACACAAGTGATACTCTTTTTTTTTTTTTTTCCTGATTTTTCTTTATCCAGATCTTTTAAATCACTGATAAGTATTTCCTCTATTTCCACTTACTTTCTATTTTGGAGGGAAACATTCCCACCAGTTATTCCAGTTTACCTATTTCCACATTTCCTCAAACTTACTACATCTAATTAGAGATTCGGCTCTTTTTATACACAGTATTCTACTCTCTCTTATTTTTGCCAGCATAACCTTAATTTTGTGGCAAGTCCAGAACAGTCTCACGATTGTTCAAAGCCAATGTTACTATTGCCATTACCCACGATTTTTAGTCCTCCGTCAAAAAAAAGATGTCTATACATATGACCAATCAGATCAATATCACATCATTTAAGGTCTGCTACAGAAATCGCTAAGAAAGCTATTACATTCCTTGCGTCAGAGAGCAGAGGTACAGATGTGGCTGTCTCCTTCCTCCTACCATCAATATCAATGTGAGTCCAGGATTCAGCCATCATTCTTGCTGTCCTGTGAGAAGAACTTCGGTCCTTCCATTACTGAGTCACTGAACAGAGACTTTAATCACTTACTTCAAGAATTCTTGATAAATAAGAATAATAAGGGAGGGGCCTGAAGAATAAAAAATTACTTAATAGGTATAATGCACACTATTCCAGTGATGGCTGCACTGAAAACTCAGTCTTCACTACTGTGCAATATATCCGTGTAACAAAATTGTACTTCTACTCTCTAAATTAATAAAAACATAAAAAGAAAAAGAAACTC
Source organism: Colobus angolensis palliatus (assembly GCF_000951035.1). Taxonomy (NCBI): domain Eukaryota; kingdom Metazoa; phylum Chordata; class Mammalia; order Primates; family Cercopithecidae; genus Colobus; species Colobus angolensis. The sequence goes on along the minus strand of NW_012116154.1, from coordinate 10,391,738 downwards.
CTATTTGCTCAGCTCATTATAGACATAATTTCTATTTTTGCGGCAAAATATAATTTTATCTATTGTACGTTTTCTTTCCACCCCTCTGAGTCCATGCCATCAGTTTTCACCTAACTCTATACAATTTTCATTCATCCCTTCTTGAATCTCACCTTCCCAAACCTGTAAACGGATTCCACTTTCTTCTACCTCCTGCCAACAAAAAACTATAGCAAACCAAGACATATGTATATATACATCTATATATCAAAGAAATATTAGATATATTTAATTGTTTTCTGAGTATTACTTAAAGTTTAAAGCAGAATTCTGTATTTGTTACAGTTTGACAATGAATAGAAAGACGAGTGCTTAACTCTTCATATCATATTTCTTGTTTCTTTTTCTTCTTTCATACTGAATATGGCTTATCTAAATTTCTATGTCCTTATCCTTCAGTTTGAAATTCTACACAGTAACAGATTAATCACTTTTTGGGAAAAAAACATCAAATATGTCTTTCTTATTATTACAAAGTTATTTTAAAGAATACCTGCAATATACCTCCACAGTATATTTTCAAATGCCATATGTAGTGTTAACTATATATCTCCTCTCAAGAACATCTATAAAAATTGTGGTACAGTGAACAATAACAAAAAAAAGTTTTGATTTTCTCTAATTTGAATTCCATTGTCAAATCTACTTGTCTAACATCTATCTTGCCAACATTCTTTCAGCACATCTTAAAATTACACAACAATGCTTAGATAATTGGTAAGGCATTTTCAGAATGCCATGGGTAGATTAGAGACATTCTCTCAGATCTAAAATAGAATAACAAGTCTTAGCTCTCCCCTGTTGAGAAGCTTACTAATTCAAGGATTGTGCAAACTCTCACAGATGCCAGTGTTCCCACAGGAAACTGAGCTAGTGCTGCTACCTTTTTACTTGTGACACCTCACATAATTAAGAAAATTACAGTTATGCTCCTTTCTTCAAGACAGAGAGCAAAAACTATCCTTGGACTCTTTCCGAAGATAAATGGGCAATAAATCTCTCCAAGCTTTTTTTTTTTCTTCTTCTTCTTCTTCTGGTTAAGAGGAACATGAAAAAACATACAGGCGTTACATTTTTTAATATTAGTGTACAGACTAGTGAAAAAGTTTAATTTACTTTATGCCTGCTGCTGCTCATGCTCTCTCATTTGGAATGATGTGATAATGACTGCATTAACATAATCCATCTAAGGTGAACTTTACAATATATATCAATGCACTCCACAAAGGCAGAAGGTTGGAATAGAGGTGAAAAGAATTTCCTGGAAGATGTAATATATTAGTCTATGCATGGTATCTTTTTATTTCTAAAAACAGGGAAAGACAGAGTCCAGGTACTAAAACTACCAACTCCACCTCAGAGTGGCTCAGACACAGTGTGCCAGCTCCATCTAATTTCTCCCTGGTTCACTGACTTCTTCAGTTGCTTGTGCTATGTTAATCCTCACTTTGTTGTATGAGAGTAATTATACAAATCGCAGAGTATTCTTAGTATCTATGTCTACAATTACTTAATGCTATTATTTTAAGTTCTCAATCTTGGTCAACTATAGTTCCATAGCTATGTTCTTAAATTCTGACACTTAAGAAAGACCTTTTCGGCCGGGCGCGGTGGCTCAAGCCTGTAATCCCAGCACTTTGGGAGGCCGAGGCGGGCGGATCACGAGGTCAGGAGATCGAGACCATCCTGGCTAACACGGTGAAACCCCGTCTCTACTAAAAAAATACAAAAAACTAGCCGGGCCACGTGGCGGCGTCTGTAGTCCCAGCTACTCGGGAGGCTGAGGCAGGAGAATGGCGTGAACCCGGGAGGCGGAGCTTGCAGTGAGCTGAGATCCGGCCACTGCACTCCAGCCTGGGCGACAGAGCGAGACTCTGTCTCAAAAAAAAAAAAAAACAAAAAAAGAAAGACCTTTTCTTCAGTTGTGACATACTGAGCAGAACATACGGTACATGCTCACTTCTAGCAGCATTTCTCTGAGTTTTTGTGTTTGTTTGTTTGTTTTTGGTTTTGTTTTTCCCACTTGAGAACTCTGAATTGTGTTATAAAGGAAATGGGTCTATGAAATTGCTAAGTATTCCTCTTCCTATCTTTAGAGAAGAAGCACAGCTTTCGTGTTGAGGAGCTACTGAAAAGGATACACATTCCATGAAACTCTTTGTTCATCACTTTGATTGAATGCAGCATGTCTTTCTTTACTTCATCAAGTAATCCCACCATGCACTTGGCTATGAACACATATACTCAGTACACAGTAGCATAAATGATAAATCATAATTTTCTTCTCTCATATGATTATGTCCTAATACATGTGAAGGGAGAATACTTTCTTTTACAGTTATAGGATTATTTAATTCAATAATAAATCACCAATTAAAATACTCAGATTATATATATTA
>NW_012116154.1:10386982-10389160 GCF_000951035.1 Colobus angolensis palliatus | reverse complement strand
CATATATTATTTAATATATAATATATAGATCTATAGATATATAGATTTATATCATATATACATACATTATATATACACACACATATATAGAAAGAATCTACAGGAAGATATGCCTCCTCCTCAGTTACATGGAAATAAAGTGTCATGAGATTGTTTGTGATCAGCTCATGAGGAATATGTCATGCATATGTAAGCAGTTACTGCTTAGAACAGTACTAATCTTCTAGAAAGCTGTAGTTACTGCTTACCAGATTCAATCTTCTAAAGTAGATTTTAAAATTAGTGCCGAGGGAAGGAAAGACAAAGCCGTTTTCATATAATATTATTCTATTACTAATAAAAAATATTATTTCATTAAATAGATTAAGTGAAAATCAAGAAAAAGAAATCAAACGCAGCATTGGCACCTTGGCAAATTAAAGGCGACTATGTAATGAAACATGGGCAATGAATATAGGGTCATGTTTAAAGCATTATGTAGGTATTTAGAGATCATGTTTAAACAGTATGTAGATATAAAGTAGTACGTAATATGTAGGATTAATAACAGTAGACATTTGAAATAATAACAGTAGTGGGAAAATGGGAGTTTCTTTCAATAGTGTCTGGTTGTTTTTGTGAAATGGGAAAGGACACATTTACCTTGGGGGAAATGTACATTTATGTTAGGCAATGATTTTATGTGGAACTGACAACACTGTCATGTCCAATATCATTTTAGCAAATGGGGTTGCACATTTCAGTAAAGCAATAACACTTGTTGTCTTTTACATAATAGTACTGTATAGAATATATTAAACCTGTAGCATATTTATTTGGCTCGTGGGGCTAACCACCACTCTTCTAGTAACTGCATCGGGGTTTTTGCCTTATCTAGCTTCCATGAAAGAAGCAAATTTACTTTTAAAGTAATTAAAATTGTTTGACTTTCAATTTCTGTTTTGAATAGTCATCCTATTTTAATTTTTATCATTGTAGTTACTTTTTTAATTTTGATAACCTACATATTTGTATGGCAAAGTATTCAATATGTTTTGTGCTATTGTATAACTATGCTATTTAATTATAAGAATATATAAATAGTATGATAAATATGATGTGTATTTTTTTAATGAAAATTAAATTCCATTAAAGTACTCTACTTTCTAAGGTAGGTGAGAAGTTCACCTTAAGATTTACTGAATTTTTTCTCTCCCTCATGCCAGTTGTACCAGGTCTTAAGCCTAATGTGGTAAAGAAAACTGGGAAAGAAGCCAGGGTTTTAGATATTATTGCAAACATTGATCTTACAAAAGTTCACTCAGTGTGGCCCACTCACATTTGCGAGCCAAACTCAGTAATCATGACTTTCACAAATTTTCTAAATTCAGAATTTATATTTGAGATAATCACATAAGAGAGTTTGCTGTCTCTGGGAATACTACATTTTCAATCAGTTCAAGTTATTCAGCTGCCCTCTTTTCTAATGTCCATAGACCTGCCAGTTTCTAGGTTTAAGACTCCACATCTTCCACTTATCCTCCATTTTACTTCTTTTGTCTTATCTATCCAGAGACCTGAGAATTGTTTACAAAAAAGGCCTACAAAGAGCTTCTGTTCAGAGTGGGACTGTCCCTGTCTGGTAATTCCTCTCTCTACTACATTAACAAAAAGTCTGTTCCTTTAACTCTGGAAGGAAGAAGAGTCCACACTTAAAACAAAATAAAACAACAGCAACAGCAACAGCAACAAAACTCCTGACAACTTGTTTTTCACTTATATGAAAAAAATAGAGCAGAACAAAGCAAAAACCAATTTCCTACAATAAAATGCTAATAAAGCATGCTGTTACATATAAAAAGGTGTTCGTGCAGACACATCCAGACGTATGTAAGAGAGAGCAGGCACAAAGAGAAGAGTGAGGCAGTCAATTTTTGGGGAGAAATTTGTTCTGGTGTTAGAATTAGGAAGCGTTTTGCTATGTGGGCTTCCCTTGAGCAACTAATCAATGTTGTTACATACACTATGAAATATACAATTGAAAACAATTACTTTTTATACACAATTTTATTTTTATTTCACTTTATAGACTTGGATATTTTTTGCAAAGAGAATGGATAACATAATCGGATAAACATTAGCTAAAATACTAGCTGTCCCTCTCACAACTAAAGGCCATTTGGTAATTTATTTTGTTTT
>NW_012116154.1:10384362-10385642 GCF_000951035.1 Colobus angolensis palliatus | reverse complement strand
GGGGAAAAATCCTTTCCTCTTAAATCTTCTTTGTAATCCCTTTATCATACAAAATAAATTCCCTTGACTTCTTGTACTTTCCCTGTTCTTTTAAAATGTTGAAATCTATGATGATACAATACCAGAAAACAATGGAAAATAATTTGACTAAAAAAAAATTGCCATAAAACAAACTCCCACAAACTTAAAAGAATTGAAATCACACAGACTGTTTTCTAATCATAATAAGAAATCTCAAAATTAATGAGAAGTAAACATTAAAAATGAAAATCCCAGAACAAAATGAGACAACACACTTTTAAATAATCCTTGGGTGAAAAATGAAGGATCAAAAAAAGAATAAATCATATTAAATTTAATAAAAATAAACATGCATAGCCAAAGCGGGCTGAGAGGAAAACGTATCATTAATTGCTTGTGTTAGAAAAGTACGACAAGATCTTAAATAGAAAGTCTATGTCCTTACCTCAAGAAAATAAGAAGAGCAAAACCATGCTTAAACTAGCAGAAGGAAGGCAACAATAGAGATAAGAGCAGGAATCAGTACAATTGAAAACACGAAAGCAATGCAGTTTATCTGTGGGTTCTGCATGGGTGGATTCAATCTACCATAGAATCTACAGGCTTTGCATTAATACACTCCACTCCACTATAGTATCTACAGGTTCTGCATGGGTGGATTCAAACACAATTCAATCCACATTGAATGGAAAAATATTTTGGGGAAAATAATACAAAACAACAATAAAAAATAACGCAAATTTAAAAATACAGTATAAAAACTATTTACATAGCTTTTATATTTCACTAGGTATTGTAAATAACCTAGGGATTACTTAAATATACTGGAGGATGTGCATAGGTTATAAGCAAATAATGTGGCATTTTATGTAAGGGACTTGAGCATTTGTGAATTTTGGTATCCTTCAGGGATTCTGGAATAAATTTTCCCTGGATAACGAAGGATGACTATACAGAGATTCAATGAAAAAAGAATTCTAGTTCCCTTAAAAATTAATAAAATTGATAAACTTCTAGCAAAACTGACAAAGATGAAAAAAGAAAAAAAAAAATTACCAGAAAGTAATCAGTGATATCACTATAGATCTTGTAGACATTAGAAACATAAAAATGACCTTATACTCACAAATTCAACAACTTAGAAGCAATCTATCAATTCCTTAAAAAACTAAGACATGATAAAATAGATAATATGAATTTTCTATAATTGTCCAATAAATTGAATTTGTAATTAAGTAGCTGAAAAAACAAAACAAAAC
>NW_012116154.1:10377723-10382072 GCF_000951035.1 Colobus angolensis palliatus | reverse complement strand
CCCAACAAAAAATGTCTCCATAATTTTGCTAAAAGCTATATGAAACATCTTTAAAAATACCAGGCATAACAGCAAAAAATGGAAATAATCTGAATTTGCATCAACAGTAATAGAATGAATAAGCAAATAGTGCTATAGTCAAACAATGGAGAATTGTATAACTAAATGAGAATGAACAACTATTACTATACACAGTAGCACAGATTAATTTCAGAAACATACTATTAAACTGAAGTAGACAGTCATAAAAGAATACAATTTGAGGCTGGCTGTGATGGCTCATGCCTGTAATCCCAGCACTTTGGGAGGCCAGGGCGGGCAGATCACGAGGTCAGAGGTTTGAGACCAGCCGGGCCAACAGAGTGAAACCTGTGTCTATTAAAAATACAAAAATTAGCCAGGCTTGGTGGTGGTCGCCTGTAATATCAGCTACTCAGGAGGCTGAGGCAGGAGAATTGCTTGAACCCAGGAGGTGAAGGCTGCAGTGGGCCAAGATTGCACCATTGCACTCTAGCCCAGGCAACAGTATGAGACTCTGTCTCAAAAAAAATAAATAAATAAATAAAATTTGACTCTGTTTATAGAAAGTATGAAAAGAAGAGAAACTAATCTATAGTGTTAGATGTACAGATGGTGGTTATCTAGGGAGGAGTAGAATCTGGAAATAGGACTAAGGGGCTTTCATAGGGAATAAAAATGCTCTGTTTCTTGATCCTTAAGCTAAAACTAGGGACTGTTCTTTTTATGAAAATTAACTCAAGAATAGATAAATCTTCATGTATGTTATATGACAATAGGAAATATACTTTAAAAAAAGAATAAGTTCCATACTGTGTCGCATGATACATATATACATACAGTTAACATTCTTTCAATTTCTTTATACATTTCTACACATAATACACACATAATACATTTCTAAACATAAATGATAAATGGACAGAGAGTGATAGAATGGCAAAAATACAAATCACTGAAGATAACAAATGAAGAAACAATAATGAAATATCTTTCAGGAAAATCCAAAACCAGAAGTGAAAAATAAATTTTAGCAGTTTAAATCAATTAATAGAACATTTTTGAATGTCTCATTTAACAGAATTTTTACACTATTAAAAAAGAACAATACATCTGTATTGCAGATGTATCCATTTTTATCCATTTGGTCTCCCACCTAGCTGTATGTGCTTAATCAGTTCTTCCTTTACATTTCTATTTTAACCTTTCCATTAGGGTATTGTTTGTTCTTTTCTGCTTTTCTTGGTGGGTGGGTGGGGGAGGCTTATTGATGTCAAATTATACTTGCATTAAATTTTTATCTTATAAAGAAATCCACACTACATTGCTTAATCTGTAAATGGAATGAGTATAGGCTAAATTCTTTCATCCAGGTCATGGACAAAGATTTTAGGTAATATTTGCCTCAGGGCATATTCCCTGTGGTGACTGTAATTAGAGAGTGCAGCTGTGGACTATAAGGCTGTTCTTTTCCATAATCTTTTCCACGTGGCATTCACACAAGAATTTCTTTAGTTTTCAGAGGCAGCGACTCTTTGTCCAAATTAGTTCAGTCTGGTAGTTCTTCCAGATTCACTTCATCCTTGCTGTCTTTGATGATAAAACTTCCTGATTTCAAAATGACTCAGGCAAGGTGGGTCTGACATCCACCATTATTTTCCTAACACACTTCAACTCCTTTTCTACTTTGGACCCCATAAGTTTATGTGCCTGGGATGTACAATAGTTTTGTCCACCCTCTCTGTTTCGGCCCTGATCCATTTGTACTAGCCACACAGCTGGTAGATTGTCACAGTTAGCATTCTGAGGTGTGTCAGAATCATTTTGTATCATTTCCATTCTTTAGGCAAGGTCAGCTTATCAAATGAGAAGTGTTAGAATACATAATAGAAGCAGATCATAGAGTCTCAGACAAGGATTACACTGTATGGTGTGCCTACCATATTCCTTGTTAGGCATTTGGAAGATGTAACTGCTGCTGCAAAAGAGGAATCTAGAAGAGAAACCAATGAGGTTTCTTTTGTTGTCAAACACATTGGAGATGAGGATTGTGCCTCATCTCCAATATGTGTGTGGTAACACAAGAAACTCCAAGGTGACCTAGTGGCAGAGACCATCTAGACCAACCATTCTTAAACAAGCACCAGTGGAAGAGGAGTCTCCTCTGCCTTCTCAACTATAGCCAAGGCTCTGTATAATGAGACTGTTTGCTTTCAAGGAGAATAATGCGTTTAACAGATGCTGAGTGTTCATTACGCAGAGAGCAACTATTTCTGACACTTTATTTGCATTGTCTCCTTTAATCCTTTGATAAAGGATTGAATTATAAAATCTCAATATGCCTCTTCTAGAGGTGTGAAATTGAAACAAAAAGAAGATAAATCATATGACCAAATCCTATATCATATAACTTTTGGAGCTGGGATTTCTGTGCTGGCTAGTTGACTCTAAAGTCTGAGTGCTTCGGTGCTTGTGGATGACGAAGGAAAAATGAAATAGATTAACACTTAAGTACTATCCTCCTGTAATGAGGATGTAAAACTCCTGAGGAAAGACTAGAAACAATCTTACTCTCTGTATGATTTTTAGGGCTGTCTCAACAAAGTGCCACAAACTACGTGAAGTTCAAAAACTTGCCCAAGACTCCAGCATTAGTATATGAAGCCAAGAAGTCTAACTCAAATGCCCTGTGTATTAGTATCCTGTGACTGCTGTAACAGCCTTAAACTGGTTGGTTTAAAACAATGGAAATTTATTGTCTCAGGTTTGGAAGCTAGAAGTCCAAAATCAAGAGTAGGCAGTGGCCATGCTCCCTCTGAAATCTGTAGGGAAATTCTTCCTTGCCACTTCATAGATTCTGATGTCTATTATTTATTTGGTTTTTGGGTTTTTTTGTTTGTTTGTTTGTCCATCTCTGGCATTTCTTGGTTTGCAGCTGCATAACCTCTATCCATGCCTTTTCTGTGTGTGTCCATCCTTACATGGCCATCCTCTTTGCAAGCACTTCAGTCATATTGATTAGACCCACCCACCTCCCTATGCCAGTATGATCCTACCTTAACTAATTATATCTGCAAGTATCCCATTTTCAAAGTCACATTCAGAGGTACAGGGAAGTTAGGACTTCAGCATATATATTTGGGGTGAAGGGAGTGCACTACTCAACCCACAACACTCTCATTCAAGCTGCCTTGTTGAATGAGAAACATGTTATTCCTCCTTGTAGAAATCAAGTAGTAAGAAACATAAAAGAGACAGAGTGGAGAGCCATTCTTTTGGTCAAATGGTAGCCAAAATCATTCATTTAGCAAAGTATTGTTAGGTAATATTTAGCATTTATTAAGCAATTTACTCTACACCAACTTTCAGTCTAAAAATGATACAAGGATTGCTCAATTTAATACTCAGATTTATCCTGTGAAGTAGATCCTGTTATCATCTCTAGTTTATAAATGAGAGAACTGAAATTTATATTAGTCCAAAACCTTATCTATTGTCAAATAAGTCACTATAAGCTTAAGAGATAAGGTTGAAATCCTGTATAATTTGAAACTACTAACTGCACTGTTAAGTACTTGCTTTGCAAAACAATATGTGAGTACACACAGAGACCAATACAACGTTTCTGATGTTAAGATGCTTATATCTATTTGATTTGTACATGGAACTAAACTAAAAAAAATCATCAGGTAGAACAATAATAAAGATTATTTTTAAAAGGTAACAAAAAACCTCAGAAAGAGAAGTAACTAACTGTTTAAAACTTATGATACATGGAATAGTATTACGGGAAGTCAGGGACCCTGAACGAAGGGACCGACTGAAGCCATGGCAGAAGATCATAAATTGTGAAGATTCCATGGACATTTATTAGCTTTCCAAATTAATACTTTTATAATTTCTTATGCTTGTCTTCACTGCAATCTCTGAACATAAATTGTGAAGATTTCATGGACACTTATCACTTCCCCAATTAATACCCTTGTGATTTCCTATGCCTGTCTTTATTTTAATCTCTTGATTCCGTCATCTTTGTAAGCTGAGGAGGATGTATGTAGCCTCAGGACCCTGTGATGATTGCGTTAACTGCACAAATTGTTTGTAGAGCATGTGTGTTTAAACAATATGAAATCTGGGCACCTTGAAAAAAGAACAGGGTAACAGCAATGTTCAGGGAAAAAGAGAGATAACCTTGAACTCTTGACTGCCAGTTAGTCGGGCGGAACAGAGCCATATTTTTCTGCTTTCAAAAGCAAATAGGAGCAATATCACTGAATTTGTTTTCTCATCAAGGAACATTCCTGAGAAAGAGAATGGCCCCTGAGGGTAGA
>NW_012116154.1:10374532-10376423 GCF_000951035.1 Colobus angolensis palliatus | reverse complement strand
GAGGCTGAGGAGGGTGGATCACTTGAGGTCAGGAGTTCGAGACCAGCCTGACCAACATGGTGAAACCCCTCTCTACAAAAAAATACAAAAATTAGTAATTATGTAATCATTAACCAGGCATGGTGGTGGGCACCCATAATCCCAGCTACTCAGGTGGCTGAGGCACAAGAACCAGGGAGGCAGAGGTTGTAGTGTGCTGAGATCACACCACTGCTCTCCAGCTGGGGCGACAGAGCGAGACTCAGTCTCAGAGAAAAAAAAGAAAAAGAAAAAACAGTTTAAAGAAGGGGCATATTTTTACATGAAAGTGGACATTTTGAATGAGGAAGAAAATTAAAGCACTCCAGATTTTCTAAAACAGAGAGGTTTTTTGGTGTTTGCGGTCTTTTTGATCCGTGGAAACACATGACAACCAATCAAATGAGAAAAGCAAAGTCTCTTTATTGAGAACCTGCTGTAGCAAGGGAGTCAGCTACCACCTCTTGTGTTTTGACAGAGCCTTAAAGGCAGGCAGAGGAGTGTGAAAGCTTTAGAGTAGAAAAAGAAAAAGATTTCAGGTGTTGGAGACTCTTTGCCTGGGGAAGCTGTAGGTGGTTAATTAGAAGTGGGACATCCTATCAGTTGGTTAGGGGTGCATATTGTGTTTTCTCTGGTCTGTCTTAAGTTAGAAGCAGGTACGAAATAAACAAACAAACAAACAACAACAACAAAAAAAACATGAGAAGCTCTCAGTTAGTTACTAAACAAGCCCTAGCCATTTGAGGCCAATTATTACAAAAGTTACATTTTAGTTTTCTGAATTGCTACTAGAGATATGCCTGCCTTCCTACAAAATGCAGTATTAGGTTGGCTTTCTGGGTTGCTTGTTGTAGTTACGGAAGTTAGTTTCCTGGGGAGGTTGCTGCAGGGTATGAGTCAAAGTTCTATTTTTATATGTAGTCCTATCATTGTCTCCATATACAGTTTCTCATCTCGTTGGTTGGGTTTCTTGATTTTCAATTAAAAATAAGAACATATAAGAGATTGCAAATGTCCATGCTTGAAACCAGAAGTAGCTTTCTGTTTTTGTTGTGTGTGTGTGTAGCTGTATCTATATCATATATTGGTAATGTCAAGTTTTCTCTTTTCAATCCAGAAATTGCTATCTTTTCACAAATAAACACAGGGAACTTTTGCCAATAGAAGAACTTATAATGGTTGGGTAATGTTAGACTGTGTTTCTCCTGATAATAGTACGAATCTTTTCTTTTTTGTTTAGAATTTTTCTACATTTGCAGATTGTAAGAGTATGAAAGGAAAGGCTGCCAAAAGGAAGCGTAATTGGATTTAACTTGTCCACTGAATTGGAAGATGTTCTACTCCCAGAGGCTTTCTGAAAAGTTGTAAAATTCCAGGCTTTATGAGTCTTGATTGCTGTAATTAACATATGTGAAGTCTTTCAAGTGTCTTCAGAAGCAAGTGTATCTACTGAAAACTACCTTCAAGCAGCTTTTAAGTAGAAGAAAGTCTTCTCCACAGAGAATAGCTCTCCATAAATGCATGGCTATTATCAAGGTCATAGGTTAGTACAAAATAGTTAACACAACCCTAATTTTTTTATGAAATGTATACACTTAACTGTGAGAGGACTAAGACTGCATATTCTTTAGAAAAGCAGTTTCATTTCTACTCTCAGAAAGACAGGGAAATGATGCAAAAAAAAAAAAATTGGCCTTAATGAAAATATGAAAGCAAATGCATCGTTCATAAGGAATTTGGTACCACTTCTCCAAGAAGTTCAGAATTTGAAATTTAGAGCCTTTTATCCACATGTGAACCAACTCCAGGTGTAATTTACTTTATGAGAGAAGGCAAGATGTACTAGAAAAAAGGACTACATTTATTTCAGAAC
>NW_012116154.1:10320793-10370932 GCF_000951035.1 Colobus angolensis palliatus | reverse complement strand
GTGCGGGAAAAGTTGGGAGGGGGGAAATGTTGGGGGGGGGGATGAAGAACCCGGAAGTGCACCATCTTGCCTCCGTTCGTCCAAACACTTCATATGCTTGATCATATGGATGTACCCCAGTTTATTTATCGATTCACTGACTGAAGTACATTGGCTTTGTTTCCAATGTTTGGTTATGAAGGATAAGGCTGGTATACATATTCATCAACTTACTCTGTATACATCTTGGTAGATCTTAAATTAGAGTTTATATTTGAATACTGCTATGTCACTTCACATGTAGTAAAGGATTTCACAACAATATATTCTAATTCCTTCCATCTATCCTGTTTTATGTATGTTGAAATACACAACATATTTCTAATATTTTTACATAAACAGTTATGTTTTAGAGATTTTTCTGTGAAACTACAAGTGAACTTTACCTTCCTTTATTACATTTCCAATGCTATTTATTCCTTTGCCTAATTCCACATTTAAGTAATTATATTTTTTTCCTTATGAAGAACTTCCTTTAACACTTCTGAGTTGATTGGTTAACAAGTCTTTCATTTTTGAAAGATATTTTTGCACAGTAGAGAATTATGGGGTGACGGATTTATTTTGTTTTCTTTTTTTCAGCACTTTAAAAATACTATTCTATTGCCCTCTGTATTGCATGATGGCTCACAAAATGTCAGCCATAGTTCTTATCTTTGTTCCTCTATGTGTAATATATTTCCCTCTCACTGGCTGCATTCAATATTTTTTTTCAACAGTATAAATATCTTTTTCTTTGTTTTGTTTTAATTTTGTAGTATTTATTATACTTAGTGACCTCTGAGCTTCTTAATGTCCACCATTAACTTTGGAAATCTGTCACTAATTGTTCAATTTTTGTTTTCTCCACTGTTATCTTTACCTTTTCTTTTGAAGATTTCAATTATAGATATATGGAATGTTTAAAATTGTTTCACCTCAATTAAATGTTTTGTTCCATTCTTTTTTTTTTTTTCTTTCTATTTGTATTTCAGTTTGGGTAATTTGTTTTGCTCTACCTTTAAGTTCACTAATTCTCTTCTCAGCTGTGTCAAGTCTACTATTGAGCTCTTGAAGGCATTCTTTATTTATGTTTATGTGTTTCCTTTCCTATCAATTTTTATTAACTCCCTCTTTTAGTTCCTATCTTTCTGTTGAAATTAATTATGTGATTGCATGTGGTCTATAACTTTATTAGAGCCATTAATATATTAGTCATGGTTATTTTATTTATTTAATTTTTTCTCCAACTTTTTTTTTCCCCCATAGGTTTTTGGGGAACAGGGGTTGTGTTTGACTACATGAATAAGGTCCTTAGTGGTAATTTCTGAGATTTTGGTGTACCCATCACCGGAGCAGTATACACTGCACCCAATTGGTAATGTTTTAACCCTCACCACCCCCTCCAAGACTTTCTGGGTCCCTGAAGTCCATTGTATCATTCTTATGCCTTTGCATCTTCATAGCTTAGCTCTGACTTATCAGTGAGAACATAAAATGTTTGATTTTCCTTTCCTGAGTTACTTCGCTTAGAATAATGGTCTCCAATTCCATCCAGATTGCTGTGTGCTGTGAATGCCATTATTGTACTCTTTTTATGGCTGAGTAGTATTCCATGGTGTGTATATATAAAATACACCATGGAATGCTGTGATATATGTACATATCACAATTTCTTTATCCACTCACTGATTAATGGCCATTTACTATAATAGCCATATTACATATACACACACACACACACACACACATGCATACACACGTATGTATAAACACAACGTGCAATACTGTGATATTATATATATGTACACACACATGCACAATATATGTATATCACAATTTATTTATCCACTCATTGACTGATGGGCATTTGGACTGGTTTCATATTTTTGTAATTACAAATTGTGCTGTGATAACCATGCATGTGCAAGTATTGTTTTCATATAATGGTTATTTTTTCCCTTTGGGTAGATACTCAGTAGTGGGATTGCTAGGTCAAATGGTAGTTCTACTGTTAGTTCTTTAGGAATCCCCACAGTGTTTTTCATAGTGTTTGTACTAGTTTACATTCCTACCAGCAGTGTAGAAGTGTTCCCTTTTCACTGCATCTATGCTAACATGTATTATCCTTTGATTTTTTTGATTATGGCCATTCTTGCAGGAGTAAGGTGGTATCACATTGTGGTTTTGATTTGCAATTCTCTGATCATTAGTAATGTTGAACATTTTTTCATGTGTTTGTTGGCCATTTGTATATCTTCTTTTGAGAATTATCTGTTCATGTCCTTAGCCAACTTTTTGATGGGATTTTTTCTCTTTGATAATTTGTTTTAATTCCTTGTAGATTCTGGAGGTTAGTCCTTTGTCAGATATATAGATTGTGAAATTTTTCTCCCACTCTGTTTACTCTGCTGATTGTTTCTTTTGCTGTGCTTTTTAGCTAAATTAATTCTCAAATACTTGTCTCTGTTTTTGTTGCATTTGCTTTTGGGTTCTTGGTCATGAAATATTTGCCTAAGTCAATGTCCAGAAAAGTTTTTCTGATGTTATCTCTTATAATTTTTACAATTTCAGGTCTTAGATTTAAGTCCTGGATCCATCTTGAGTTGATTTTTTTATAAGGTGAGATAATGATCCAGTTTTATTCTTCTACATGTGTCTTGCCAATTATCCTGGCAGCATTTGTTGAATAAGGTGTCTTGAACTCACTTTATGTTTTTGCTTGCTTTGTTGAAGATCAGTTGGGTGTGAGAATTTGGCTTTATTTCTGAGTTCACTATTCTGTTCCAATGGTCCATGTGCCTATTTTTTTTACCAGTACTATGCTGTTTTGGTGACTATAGCCTTGCAGTGTAGTTTGAAGTCAGGTAATGAGATACCTCCAGATTTGTTCTTTTTGCTTTGTCTTACTTTGGCCATATGGTCTCTTTTTTGGTTCTATGTAAATTTTAAGACTGCTTTTTCTAGTTTTGCGAACAGTGTATTTTGATGGGAATTGCATTGAATTAATAGATTGCTTTTGGCAGTATGGTCATTTTCACAGTATTAATTTTACCCATCCATGAGCATGGGAGGTGTCTCCATTTGTTTGTGTCATCTATGATGTCTTTCCGCAGTGTTTTGAAAACCTATAGAGGTCTTTCAGCTCCCTGGTTAGGTATATTCCTAAGTATTTTATTTATTTTATTTTATTTTTGTAACTATTTTAAAAGGGATTGAGTTCTTGATTTGATTCTCAGCTTGGTCGCTGTTGGTGTATAGCAGAGCTACTGATTTGTGCACATTAATACTGTATCCTAAAACTTTATTGAATTCATTTATCAGTTCTAGGAGCTTTTTGGAGGAGTCTTTAGGGTTTTCTAGGCACCCAGTCATATTGTCAGCAAACAGCAACAGTTTGATTTCCTCTTTACCAATTTGGATGTCCTTCATTTTTTTCTCTTTTCTGATTGCTCTGGCTAGGACTTCCAGTACTATGTTGAATAGACATGGTGTGAGTCGGCAACCTTTTCTTGTTCCAGTTCTCAGGGAGAATGATTTCAATTTTTCCCCATTTAGTATTATGTTGGCTGTGGGTTTGTCATAGATGGCTTTTACTACATTTAGGTGTATCTTCTATGTTGATTTTGCTGAGTGTTTTAATCATAAAAAGTGCTGGATTTTGTCAAATGCTTTTCCTTCGTCTATTGAGATGATCATGTGCTTTTTGTTTTTAATTCTGGTTATGTGGTGTATTACATTTATTGTCTTGAATATGTTAAAACATCTCTGCATCCCTTGTATGAAACCCACTTAATTATGGTGAATTATATTTTCAATACATTTTTGGATTTGGTTAGCTAGTATTTTGTTAAGGGGTTTTGCATCTGTATTCATTAGTTGTTGTTATGTCCTTACTGGTTTTGGTATTAAGGTGATACTGGCTTCATAGAATAATTTAGGGAGGATTTTCTCCTTCTCTATCTTGTGAAATAGTGTCAATAGAATTGGTACCAATTCCTTTTTGAATGTCTGATAGAATTCAGCTGCAAATCTGTCTTGTTCTGGACATTGTTTTGTTGGCAATTTTGTTTTATTACCATTTCAATTTCACTGTTTGTTATTGGCCTATTCAGAGTTTCTATTTCTTCCTGGTTTAATCTATGAGGGTTATATATTTCCAGGAATTTATCCATCTCCTCTAGGTCTTCCAGTTTATGTGCACAAAGGTGTTTGTAATAGCCTTGAGTGATCTTTTGTATTTCTTTGGTGTTTGTTGGAATATTTCCCGTTTCAGAAGTTTTGATAGGTTGTGTCACTATTATCACTCAGTTCAAGGAATTTTAAAATTTCTACTTTGATTTCGTTGTTGACCAAAAGATTATTCTGGAACAGGTCATTTAATTTTCCTGTATTTGCATGGTTTTGAGTTTTTTTTTTTTTTTGAGATGATTTCCAATTTTATTCTACTGTGGTCTGAGAGGGTACTTGCTATAATTTTGATTTTCTTAAATTTATTGAGACTTGTTTTGTGGCCTATCATATAGTTTATCTTGGAGAGTGTTCCATGTGCTGATGAACAGAAGGTATATTCTGCAGTTGTTAGGCAGAATGTTCTATAAATATCTGTTAAATCCTTTTTTTCTAGGGGATAGTTTATATCAATAATTTTTTATTGACTTGCTGTCTTGATGACCTACCTGATGCTGTCAGTGGAATATTGAAGTCCTCCACTATTATTGTATTGCTGTCTATCTCATTTCTTAGGTCGAGTAGTAATTATTTTATAAATTTGGGATCTCTAGTGTTAGGTGCATATATATTCAGAATTGCTGTATTTTTCTGGTGGAAAGTTCCTTTCATCATTTTATAATATCCCTCTTTTCTTTTTTTTGACTGCTGTTGCATTAAAGTTTGTTTTGTCTGGTAAAAGAATATCTACTCCTGCTTGCTTTTGGTGTCTACTTGCATGGAATATCTTTTTCCATCATTTTACTTCAAGTTTATGTGAGTCCTTATGTGTTAGGTGAGTCTCTTGAAGACAGCTGATAATTTGTTGATGAGTTCTCATCTATTCTGCCATTCTATATATTTTAAGTGGAGCATTTAGGGCATTTACATTCACAATATTGAGATGTGAGATACTATTCTATGTATTGTGCTATTTGTTGCCTGAATATCTTGTGTTTTTTTTTTTGTTGTTGTTGTTGTTTTTGTAATTGTGTTTTTGTTTTATAAACCCTGTGATATTTATGTTTTAAGGAGGTTCTATATTTTGGTGTATTTTGAATATTTGTTTTAAGATTTAGAGCTCCTTTTGGCAGTCTTCTAATGCTGACTTGGTAGTGGAAAATTCTCTCAGCATTTGTGTTTCTGTAAAAGGCTGTCTTTCCTTCATTTATGAGGCTTAGTTTCACTGGATACAAAATTCTTGACTGATGATTGTTTTGTTTAAGGAAGCTGAAGATAAGGCCCCAATCCCTTCTAGCTTGCAGGGTTTCTGCTAATAAATATTCTGTTAATCTGATAGGTTTTGTAATAGTTATTTTAAATTTCCCCTCAGTTCTAAGATAGGTGCTATGTCCAAGTCTAGTTCTAATGATTGTTTACAATATGTTTTTACCAATCGGGAGGAGTGATGATTGCCTGCTTCTCCCCACAATCTCACAGATTATGGCTTTCTTTCTTTCTTTTTTTTTTTTTCCCATGAACAAAAGAAGTTGGATCTAGAGGAAGTTTCTTGCTTCTCCCGCATGATATTGGCTGTTTTCCTTTCTCAGGCCTGCACCATGATAGAAATTTCTCAGGGCTTTCTTCAATTATTTTATGAATGCCTAGTGGAGTTGGTGGAGAAAGACCTTGAAATGTATAGATTCCCCCAGTTTTTATAACTCCAAATTTTCAGAGTGTCTTCTAAATTTGGCATTTAAAGATTGTCAACTCTTCTTGTTCAACTCTTTTTATTGGTATCTGGTCATGTCTACTAAAGCAAACGAATGCTTTTTCTCTCTTTCTTCTTTCAACATGTCTTGGGGAAGCTGTCCTTCCACTCCAGCTCTGTTGTGAATACAGTAAAAGTCATGATATTAACTATGAGAACAAAACTACTTCTAGCTTTCTACATCTTGAACATGAAGCCAGATACCATGGATTTTGAAGATAAAATGGGAAAACAAGAACAACCACAACCACCATGATGATAAATTTTATCCTTACAAAAGGAGTGCTGTTCTAAATGCTTTAACTTCATTGTCTCATTTATTTTAATTGTAACAGTGAAAAGTAGGTATTCTTATTTATATTTTCCAGACAAAGTCTAGGGTACATATTGAGGGTATTGTATTTACCCAAATTACTATACGAAAAGTAAAAATTTAAGCCAAATGCTGACCCACAGTTCATACCAGTAAGCATTAAACATGTTTTGTTTCTATCATATGAGGGAGCAAATGAAAGCATCTAACATGTCTCACAACGTTCATGACTGTACTTGGTAGATGCTCAGGAAACATTTTCCTCCTTTCTCTTCTATTCTTTGTTTCAAGTTCTTGCTGACATTTATTGTCATCTCAAGAACACCAAAGTCCATTAAAAACAATTCTTGTTCTTTTTGCTAGCCTTTGCACAGTGTTTTTTGTTTTTAACACTGTCACATTGTTTGTGACACATTTTATTCAGCAGCTTGAGCATTTTAGTTCACAAATAGAATCTGAGTTGCTATTGATTTATTTTTCCCCTACTTAGGGCAAAATAAACTTTCCAACCTGTGTTTATTTTTAGAGGTTAATAAGCAGATTGAGTGGTGAGTGGTGATGCTTACTTTTTGTGGTTACTATGCCCAGAGCTAAAGCTTCCGGCCACTTAGGAAAGCATCTAATGTTAGTGTATGCTATTTCCCCTTTTGAAGGTAAGAAATGAGTACAGAAGCAACAGAGAAATAAATAATCTGAGAGTATTTATAGGAGCTACACTATGCAATTTTGACCTAAGTTATTTCCCAGAACAGCAGCTCAATCATACACTGATGATTTATAAAGGCTTAGATTGGCCTCTTGAAACCACAAATCTATTACACTGATATCTTTAATTTCCTTTTGTTCTGTCCTAGGCTAACCCTATCATCGTCAAGCACCAACTGGCCACAGAGAGAGAAATCCAGGGGGGAGCATTCAATTTAACCAGAAACTAAACTCAGAGGCCCCTCTTGATCTAATCAGAATTCCAGACATTTTCTTTCAGAAGAAGGCTTTGTCTTCATATCTTGTCATGTTAAAAGACACTTAAAGCTCTTATTAGAAAACAGTTCAAGTTTAACCTTTTGAGATACAATGGTCTTTGATTAATTAATAAGCTAATGGACTCCAATCATTTTTTAATTCACTTTGACATCTGATTTTGATTTGAATGGCTTATCTCATAAAGATGCCAGTCTCTGTGGTGACCCTTTGTGTTTCAGAACAGTCCTATTTTATGCATTCTCTTTCTTAATATCTCATATTAAAAAAAAAAAAAAAAAAAAACTAGGACCAGGAGCAAGAATTTCTTACCTAAAAGTAATTTGCCCAAATCTAAACAATTATTTCATATACATTCTATATTTATTTTATGTAAAATAAAAGGATAATTTAATAGTTTTAGTAACAGTCCTGTGGGAGGTAGAATTCCAAGGTGACCCCAAGTGACACTCATCTTTATATAATCTCTTCCTCTTGTGAGAATGGAACCTATGAATATTATAAAATGTCATATCTGTGATTATGTTACTGTTATAGAGTGTATTTTTTGTCTCCACCAAAATTCATATGTGGCACTTCTTACTACCAATGTGATGATATTAAGAGGCAGGTCTTTTGAGAGGTGCCTAGGTCATGAGGACCACTGACGAACCAGGAAGCAGGACTTCATCAGGTACCTGATTTTCTGGTGCCTTGATCTTGGCTTTCCTAGGCTCCAGAATTGTGAGAAATACATTTCCGTTGATCATAAGTCATCTAGTTTATGACACATTCCTATAGCAGCCTGTACTAAGATACCTTCTGTGGCAAAAGGGATTTGAAAATACAATAATGGGCCAGGTGTGGTGGCTCACGCCTGTAACACCAGCACTTTGGGAGTCCAAGGAGGGCAGATCATGAGGTCAAGAGATAGAGACCATCCTGGCTAACACAGTGAAACCCCGACTCTACTAAAAAAGTACAAAAAATTAACCAGGCGTGGTGGCAGGCACCTGTAGTCCCAGCTACTAGGGAGACTGAAGCTGGACAATGACAGGAACCCGGGAGGCAGAGCTTACAGTGAGCCGAGATTGTGCCACTGCACTCCAGCCTGGGCGACAGAGTGAGACTCTGCAAAAAAAAAAAAAAAAACAAAAAACAAACAAACAAAAAAAACGAAAAAAGAAAAGAAAAGAAAATACAGTAATGCCCCAAACTAATTGACCTTAAGATCGGAAGATTATCTGGGTGGGACTGACCTGATCACATCCTTTTAAATCTGTGTCTAGAAGGCAGAGATGGAGTAATTCAGAGACTCAAAGCAAAAGAAAGATTGGATGTGCCATCACTGGCTTGAAGATTGAAGGTGTTACATAGTAGGGAATGCAAACAGCCTCTAGCTGAGAGTAGTCCCTGAATGACAACCAGCAAGAATATAGAAAACACACACTGAATTTAATTCAAGGAAATTAACCCTGCCAGAAAATAAGAATTCAAATTTAGAATTTTCTCCAGAGCCTTTAGGCAAGAACTCAACTTCACTGACATCTGTATTTCAGTGTTGTGATACTATGAGCAGAGAACCTAGTCACATCATGTTAGATTTCTGATCTACACAACTTTGAGCTAATAAATGGGTGTTGGTAGGCCAGGCGTGATGGTTCACACCCGTAATCACAGAACTTTGGGAGGCCAAGGCAGGAAGATTGCTTGAGCCCAGGAGTCACACCCAGTAGGGGCAACATGGCAAGACTGCCATCTCTATAAATAAATAAATAAATAAATAAATAAATAAATAAATAAATAAATAAGGGTTATTTTATGTTGCTATACTTGTGGTAAATTGTTATGCTTAATAGAAAACTGATACATCTCTATTCTACTGGTGTTATGCTGAATATTCATTTGCCTCATGCTCTTCCTACAACTAATGATATTCACATTTTTGTTACCTGGAAATTTAATTATTTAAAATAAAAATGCATTCATTAAAGTAAGTCAAATAGCTGTCACACAAGTGATAGATTTACTTCACAGAAGGATTCATTCAGTGTTTAAAGACTTACATTTTGTCCATATCTTAATAAACACGCTATTGCATACTTTCTCTTCTGTAGAGATCAAAATTAGACTGTAAAGGAGAATAAGTGGAGAAGTAAAAGCTGAAAGGTTCATAAATAAGAAATATACATAAATAAATGTGTAAAACAAACTAAAGAAACACGAAGTAGTGTAGTCTGAGCTCACTAACTCTTAATTACGTTCCTTTGAAGAAATAGAAGCAATGAGCGAGTTTACTTTGATTCCCCAGAGGAAGTGAGTAAGATTAAGTCCTGGATTGACTCTGTTACCTTAAACCTTGAGATAAAAAAAGAACCACAGAAGTTTTTGCTCATTAGAGGGGATTTTAAGCACAGTCTGTCTTTCAAGTACTCTAGAGAAAATGGGCAGCTATCATAAGAAATCAACTTTTGTTACATTTAACCCTTGGAATTCCAGAGTTGTTTGTTACCACAGCCTCAACTGAATCTGTCCTGACTGACCTAAATATATTCATACTCCAGTCTTCTTCGTTTTTATGCGACACAAATTCATTTTTGCAGTTTCTTATGTGAAAAATATTAAAATTATCCTTGACCCTTCATTTTCTCTCTTTCATCACTGAATATTCAACATGAAATCTATAACTAAGCTTGTTGTTTCTATCTCCAAAATGTATTTGCTTCTCACTATTACTGTTCCACCATGACCTAAACATATGAGCCCAATAGTTACAGAATCTTTGGGGTGTCATTTTTCTGACCAGGAACCTCTGTGGCTGGTGGCTTCTCTTCTCAAATTTTTCTTGGGCCCACTGGGCTCATTCTTCCCACTCAGCCTGACAGACTGCACTCTGCTCATGCTACCAGCCTGGATACCACCTCAGCCAATGTAGACTATGTGGAGTGGTAAGGGATGTGTGACCAAGTGTGGGGTCTGGCCACTGTGCAGTCAGACACAGTGCGGCAGGGCAGGCTACTGCGGCAGGGCAGGCAGTTTCAGGTGCCAGCATGGGCACTTGCTCTCCCTGAAGCTGCTGCTGGACCAGACACACAAGCAGCTTCCACAGCTGGTAACAGGGAACATGGTGGTGTCTGGAAACCTGGAGATACCAGCAACCACAGGACCCCAAAAAGGGATTCACAGCTCTGGATCAGGGAGATCCCAGATCTGGGATCCCCAGTGGACCACAGTTTTTTTTTCCTTCTCTTTTCCCAAAATGTGGCAAGCAAGGGGCATGTCTCAGCCCTGTTCATGTTACTGCTCTTTTAGCCTCATTCAGTGAGTCCAAAGTTATTGTCCTGTGCCCAGGAAGAATGAGGTATGCAGAAAAGTGGAGCATGAGCAAGACAAAGAGGAGCTTTATTGAGCAATAGAATAGCTCAGAGGAGACCCGCAGTAGGTAGCTCCTTTCTGCAGCCAGGGTGTCCTCATAAGTTTTCAGTTCCTAGCAGAGAGGAGACCCTGGAATGGGAAGCTCCTTTCTGCAGGCAGTTGTCCCATCATCTCTGCACCTCTCTGCAGAGAGGAGGCCTTGGAGTGGGTTGCTCCTCTCTGCAGGCAGGTCCTCCCATCATCTCCTCAGCTTTCATCAGACAGGAGGCCCTGTAGTGAGTTGTTCCTCTCTGCAGCTGGTCATCGTGATATCTCTGCAGATCTCAGCAGAAAGAAGGCCCTGGAGCGGGTTACACCCCTTGCAGGCAGGTTGTTCCATCATCTTCTCAGCTCTCATCAAAGATGATGTCCTGTAGTGTGTAGCCCTTCTCTGCAGGTGGCGGTCCCAAGGTCTACTCTGCTCTGGCTGAGTCCTTGAGTCTGGGAGTGGAAGAGATGCATCATTATTGCCAGGGACGGCCATGGATGGGCCCGGAAAAAATGACCACAAGTTCCCGCTAGAGTAGGACTAGAGTTCCCACTAGAGTTAGGGACTGACAGCCCAGACCCCAGCCTACAGGCCCTCACTGGTCTGAAGGTGGAGCCTCAGCAGGGACCTGCCCCCTTCCAACCAGAACCCTGTCTGCCTTCATCCATGGGTCCAGGATGCTCGCACCAAGGGGCATCCACAGGCCAGTACCAAGCTGCCCTCAGCACCCAATCGGCTCCGTCCTACCACGCTTGTTGGAGCCCAAAGTCCAGAAGGAGGTGAGGCAGCAGGGGCCTGGCATGTCAATGTTGTCCCAGCACTGAGGGGTGGCACAAGCCAGAGTGTATTGCTGCCTAGAGCCTGGCTGATGGGAGTGTCAGGCTCAGGAGTCATCCCAATGTGGGGCCGACCCCAGGCAGCCCTGCACAGAACCTCCTCCCAAGGCACAGGAACTTTGCACCCTGGGGGGGTTGGTGCAGTGGCTGCACCAATGGCCAGGTCCCTGAACCGGGAATCACTCCTACTTCCTGCCGCAAGGGCTCAAGCACAGCCCAACTCTACGCCCCGGCCTTGGCCCCTGTGTTTTGTGTGCAAGTGCTGCACTGGCCCAGGTCCAGCTTTGCCTCAGGGCCCCTTTCTGTTGAACTGCGCTGTGGCGCCACCAGGGGGCGACGGAGGCCAGCCCCATCCTGGCAGCCCTCAGGCCTTGTGCTCTTGCTGCAGTAGCCGCTATGATGGCAGTGGGAGCTCCAGACAGTCTTCTGCTGCCGTCACAATTGTTACATTAGCTTTCAAATTGCTTTTCATAAAAACTAGCTAGGTATCTTCCCCAATAAAGGATATATTTGGTTAGATAGTCTATTATATATAGACTAATAGACATAATATACATAGACCTAAAAGAAGAAGCTACTTGGGATGTGAGAAAGCACCTATATTCAAGTAGTTTCAAAATACGAGGCAAATGGCTTATGCTTGCTCTCCAGGTAAACTCAGTAGACATAAAATCAATTTTATTAAAATAAGTTATTTTAAAGAAGATATAAATGTGTAAGGAGAAGGGCAAAAAGAACCCTTTGGGTTTGGATTAAATTTAGAAATGTCAGCATTATTTTATGATTCAATCAATATATATTTTCTAAGGGCTGAATGCTGTGAAAGGACTAAGATGTAAATGACACGTCCAAAAGAATGAGCATGTTTAGCACACTGATTCTTTTTAAGATACTGTCTCCCACTGTAAGGGACCAGACTTCCTGGGCAAATGGCCAGTTCTAGGATTAAATGAGAGAAAAAAACAGTGAACCCAAAATACATTATTGTGCCAAAGAAAAAGCAGAACTCAAATCCTTTTGATACGTGAAAACGTATCAAAAGGATACAGGAGCCAACTTGAATTGGCTCCCACTGGCCAACAGGAGCAATATAAGTCTTGTAATAAGTAATGACAGTGACAGAGAATGACATATATAAAATATAAGACGTGCCCCATAAAATATTTCAAGATATATTCCTTGAATTACATGGAATCACACCCAGATAATTCAACTGAAAAGATTTCAGTGGAAAAACTACCTAGGAAGTATGAATAAGTCTGACGCAACAAAAATGAGATTCCAAGGTGCCAGGTGTCAATAGCAGTAGAGTTTAATAGGGCCGGATGAGGATCTTACTATGTACCTGGTACTGGGTGAGGACTTGAACTCTGGAGTTGGAACTATTGAGATTTGCTGGAGTTCACAAGATCCTTGAAGCAGTGAGTGAGTGGGGATATCTATATTCTTTTACCCACAATATCTTGTTGATGTCTCCTTTTGGTCTGAACTTACAGGAGTGTCCAGGTGATGCATCCACATGAGTCTGCTTATATATAGAAGAGCTGGGCAGAAACAGAATATGGCAGAGTCAATATATGAAACACTAGCACAATTGCATCTCTTTCCATAAATTCCAACAAGCTGGAAATAACAGTTTAGCACAGTTCCAGGATTTTATTAGAATGCTTTAAGTCACCTTAATTCTATTTTATAGTTATTTCCATTACTTACAGTCCTGAAATGTGACAAGTATCTATCATTTGTCTTTGTATTGGCATACATAGTTCTTTCATTTGTTCAAATCTATTTTATAACAGCTATTTGATTTTAAGGAATTTTCTGAGAGTCTTCAGTCTAACATTGCAAGAATACCCAATAGATCTCAGATTCCTCCCTCACCTCATGATATCTTTTCCCTTCTTTTTATGAGACACAAAAAGTGAAACACAGAGAGAAAGGGTGATAAAGCTGAAGGCACCAACATTTCAAAACCAGTTCAGTCAAAATTTCTACTTTACTCTTGGATAAATTTGGAATACTCATTTGCATTATTGTTTTTCCTTCTCAATCTATTATTTTCACGAGCATGAAAACATATTTTAATATCACTCATCTTAAAACAGAAGAAAGGGGAAGAAAAGTCATCATTTGAACTCATTCTTCCTCCAGGGATTTCCTCCATTATATCAAAACTTCAAATCGCTATCACAACTTCCTCTCCTCCAAATCTCCAAAAAACCAGTCATCAGGTAAGATTTTTTTACCACTTTGCAGAAAATTTTTTTTTTTAAGTTATCAGTAATCTCTATGCTACTCAATCCATTGGTCAAGTTTAATTTCATAATTAGCAGCATTAGGCATAAATGATCATTCAATTCTTTCTTAATTATTCCTTCTCTTGTATTCTGGGATACCATTTCCTTTTGGTTTTTCTCCTATCTTGGTCAGTGAGATTACTTTCTCAGTTTTCTTTGCTTCTTTCTCACCTTACTGCCTACTCAAATTTGTTTGACCTGTCGCTTGAGCTTTTTACTTTCTTTTTCTATCTACATTTAATTCCCAAGATTACGTCTACAAACTTTAAATTCTAACCCAGATGACTCTTCTGAATTATTTATTTATTTATTTATTTAAGACAGAGTCTCATTCTGTCACCCAGGCTAGATGCAAACTCCACCTCCTAGCTTCAAGTTACTTTTGTGCCTCAGTCGCTGGAGTAGCTGGGATTACGGCATGCACTGCACCCCTGGATGATTATTTTTGTATTTTTAGTAGAGACAAGGTTTTGCTCTGTTGGTGAGGCTGGTTTTGAACTCCTGACCTCAAGTGATCCACCAGCCTCAGTCTCCCAAAGTACTGGGATTACAGGCATGAGCCACTGCACACAGTCACCATCTCCTGAATTCTATACCCAAATAGACAACTCTATATTTGTCATCATTACTTTGATGCCTAATAAAAATTACAAACTTGGCATGTTTAAATATAAATGTATTCTGATGTAGCCTAAGTCATTAAACAAATATCTCCAGTTTTCTGACACATGGTAAAATAACCCCCGTAGACCCCTTTTGAATATAAATGTAGAAAGTACATTTGCTTTGGCAAATGAAGTAGAAGTTATGAGTTTTGCTTTAAGATTTAGCGCATGATCCAGTATGTTTTCCGACCTGTGCCACAATGATCATTCAAACGCTCATCAGTGTGCAGCCTTCCTCAGCCTGCGTCTACAAGTACCTATGACAAGCAGACCTTTGCTTGTTGATTTTCTTCAGACATGTGTCATAGCCTGAAATGAATCTTTATTGGTTTTAGCACCTGAGATTTTGAAGTTGCTTGTTATCACAACATAACTTAACCTATTCTGACAAATATACCTTTCTGAATGTGCTCTTTCTCTAGTTTTTTATAATTTTAGTCTGTTGCAATGTTACTCTTCTAGGTAGACCTAAAATTTTGAAATTATCCTAGACTCCTCTTTTGCTAACATTGCACATCTATCAATCACCAAATATTGTTGTCTCTATCTTCAAAATGTATCTACTTCTCACCATTTACTCTTTGAACCTACCTTAAGGAACTATGGAATATACTATTCTTGACTGGATTTTTACAGTAGCTTCCAACTGTTCTTCACAGCCTTTCCTTGTTCTCAACTGAGTAGCCATAATGAATTTTGTAAAGACAGATTATATAATTCCACTCACTAGTCAAAATCTTCCAGTCACTTCCTGTCTGAACAAGTGGAAAGCCAAATTACTGCAAAACCTTTAAGGTCTGGCCTCTCTAACTTCACAGGCCCTCATCCCCAGTATACTAGCCTTCTTGCTATTCCTTTAGCATGAGCCAAATATGTTGTCCTCTCCAGGTATTTTTCCTTACCAAATCCTCTATCTAATGTATTTTTCCAGACCTTTTCTTTAATTTATCACTCATCAGTGTATCTTCCAACATCTATATACAGCAATTTCTTCCACTTCCAGAACCTCTTATGTTCTTACCTCCATTTATTTTCTTCTTAACTCCATTTATTTTCTTCTATGCCATTTATATAGCCTGAACCTTATTTATTTATGTATTTACTTTTTTATTGTCTCTTTCATTCACTACAGTATAAGCTTTCTCAGAATAGGACAATGGCTGGCACATAGTACAAACTTGATAAATAAATGGTGAATTAAAGGTAAATAATTTATTTGAATTTGTTAACAGTGGGAATAGAAAATAAATTTACTCTCAGAGGTCATTTATTTTCCGTTGGTTGTGATTATCTTAGGATTTGTGCAGTGGATACAGAAGTCACATCTTGGCTCAGTGGAAAGTGTATCATGATTACTTAGAGGTGTCTTCCATAACTTCAGGACAGTTGATATTTGCCAGTCTCTAAAATTTCTCACACAAAAGTGAAACGTGTAACCTTTGCATTAAAACTTAACTCTGATTTATAATCTGAGATTTTAAGAGATTTGTCACTCATAGTGGTGGTGGTGGTGGTGGTGGTGGTGGTGGTAAAAGCAGAAGGGATATTAATTACTGACTTGATACACTTAAGAATTTCCAAAATCACTGTGGTGACCTTAGAACCCCATTTCCTCATGTATTCAGTTTCTTTCTTTCTTTCTCTTTTCATGATTTTCTCTACTTTTGCTCTACTTTCCTATATTTCTTACTCCCTCGCCTACATTTTTGTCTTCTCTATTAAGTCATTTGGTTGCATTCCCAGATACTATTTAGCCCCACTGACAGTAATATCAACTAATGATATTTTCCCTTCTGTTCTCTTTAAAGTATGAATGATCTAATTTGCCACTCATCATCAACAAATTAATTTCAAAATGATGCAATATTCTCAGACTAATATTGCATGCCAATGCACTTCTGTCCTAAAGTAAGGCATCAAAATTATCTAATGGAATTCCAAGACTACCTTTTATGTGTGCTAGCACAGTTCTTTGCATGAAGAGATAAACATTTGTTGAATAAATGTTGTAAATAATTTGTGGCTAGCTGCTCTATCCCAATCGTTTTCTGTGGACTGCAACACATTTTAAAAGAAATTTTATGCAAAACAAACCAAAACAAAAAAGAGAATTTTGATCAAACTGTGTCAGAAACTTAGGTCTTATACAATTATAGAATTATAGTTTTGAGGCCCATACATACTTATTCAGTGCATATTGCCTCTTTATTTTAGCCTCTCTTTAGCATCAGATAGTCTGAGATATTAAAATGGTCAAATAGCTACAATTATATAAATCATATCCTACATTAACATCAAGGGCAAATATCGAGTGAGAATTAACAAAAGTGATCCTTTCTGAAACTATAGAAGTAACATGCTGTTTTTAGTAATTTTAAAAAATTTTTATAAGAAATTATTTTTGAAATATTGGAAAATTGTGTATCTAAAAGTGAGAAAAAAGCAAAACAAAAATTCTTGTAAATGTAAAATAATCACACCATTTTATATCAACATTCCCAGCATCAGTTACTACATTAAATTAGTTCAAGTGTTTATCAATTCATTCCTTATTAATACTCAAACTCTCTCAATGTTAAATCTGTAGAAATGCTAGGGATACAACACTTAGTAAGACCTTATCTTGGCCCTTAAGAAATCTACAGTCTGCCAGAGAATAAAACATGTAAACCAATATTCCAGCAAAATATTTTAACGTTCCAAGACTTTACAGGAACCAATTTGGGGAAAGCACAAATTTTATTAGGATGAAACTGATTTAATTTAAAGTTCATTCTACTCGCGATTCCAATTTCAATATTTAATTCAACCCCAATACTTTATATATGAATTTTTCCTTGTATAGTTTGGTTTGCTTTTCTTTTATTTTAAGCCACTCAGAGCTATGAATTTTCTTACTTTTTTATGCATATATAAAGTAAGCTCTGTTTTTAGAATACTTCAAGGGATAAATAAACTGATTATTTTGACTACCACAACAAAGCTGTAGCTAATCAACTAGGCTTGATTGCTCTTGAAAGTCCATTCTCTAAAGTTAGGGAATGTTCTCCTATATTTGTAAAATGGTCATGTAATTTAGAGACTTAAGTATGATTATGAAAGAACTTTAGTTTAACCAAGCACCTACAAAATGTTGCAAATAGACTTTGAACACAAACAAAACATAATCTACAAATGGGAAAATAAAAAAGAGTGGGAAATGGAAAAATCCAAAACTTTGAATGTGAAGAAAGATGTATTTTTGCACTTCAGCAAGAATATAAAATAAATATGCATAAGACCATAAGTGTAATATAGACATATACTCATTTTACTGAGAATAGATTTGTTTTCAAAGCTTATACAAGTTGAAATGGATCTAGCTTTTCTGTGATAAACTATAGTCTAGTCCTAGCATTCACATCTAAAGACCTAAGTTCAATATATGAAATTTTGTGCTAGCCATCTTGTACTGGAAAAGTTGTTTAAGATCTGAATATGTTAATGCTCTTGCTTTAGAGTACAAATGTTTTACCTCTGACAGCACTGTTTCAGATCCAAATGAAATCATGTATATAAAACCATTATATACTTTTTTAAAAATAAGACAGATCTTGAAATATAAGGATGGATGTTTTTTCCTATTTTTAAAAAATCAGAATAATACAAATTTTATATTCTTCTTTTCTACTTTTACATTGTGTTATTAAACGTTCAGCAAAACTTTTCTGGCTCCATGTTATTCTATATGATGGTTGCATTACATTTTCCTTAACTATTCCATTATTGCTAAATATTTACATTGTTTTCAATTGTTCAGTTTATATATAATGTTCTTCCAAACATTCTTTTTCTGGAGCCTGTGTACATCTTTGATTTTATTTTCCTTCTAAAAAATTAACAGATGAATTACTAAATGAAGAGATTATTTTTAAAGTTTTTGTTACAGATTGACAAATTGCTTCTAAGAATGGTATTACGGATTAAAGTAAATGACAGAAGCTAGATTTGAGCCCACATATACTTAACTCTAAAACTCATGCTCTTTTCCTAACATAAAGTCCCTCTGTTGGAAAGATTATGAGTAAAGGCTAATAGACATAGCCTTAAAAATATTACATATAAATAGAAATAGATTTATATAGCTTTCTCCTTAAGTGGTCATTGATGAGCCAAGCACATTTAGTGAATGTAACTATCATGGAAATGGTACAACGTTAATCAAGTGTGTGCACCTCTTGTAGCCAACCTTAAATAAGAACGCAACTTGAACCTACATAATTTAGAAGAGAAGGTGAATAGTACATCCTTTAAACTAGCTATCTTAAGTTCACTTGCTATACACATGCATTTTTAGAAGTAGGGTGGCAGAAAACTTAGCAGACAGGTTGTATTCTTTGGTGAGTGCCTGAGAAATGGCGTTTTATATTTTGAAAATATTTTACATTTATATAACCAGAATGACCCCAGCTTATAACAGGGAGTCAATAAATATTT
Source organism: Colobus angolensis palliatus (assembly GCF_000951035.1). Classification (NCBI taxonomy): domain Eukaryota; kingdom Metazoa; phylum Chordata; class Mammalia; order Primates; family Cercopithecidae; genus Colobus; species Colobus angolensis. The sequence continues at coordinate 10,352,044 of NW_012116154.1, read as the reverse complement.
GATAAATATTGGATAAATAAAAGAAGAGACATACATTTTGGAAATCAGACAAAACAACTGTGTGGCTGAAAATTTGAAAGCCTGATGAGAGTAATTGTCCTGATGGAAGAGCAGTTTCCTGTCATGTCAAGGCAGATTTGCATGCCTCCATGGGCAAAGTGCAAACTTCTTCAGACACATGTACACGTTCAATTTTTAATCTATTGAGAATGTAAGTGTAAAAATTAAAAGAAAATAAAATTTCCATAATCTTTGGGCAATGATAGACCAAAAAAAAAAAAAAAAGGCTTGGAACTGCACTCTGCTTGCTAATGGAATTTCACCTCATAGAAGAGCTTGTACTAGTCCATTCTCACCCTGCTATGAAGAAATACTCGAGACTGGGTAATTTATAAAGGAAAGAGATTTAATTGGCTCACAGTTTCTCATTGCTGGGGAGGCCTCAGGAAACTTACAATCATGGTGGAGAAGGAGGTGCCTTCTTCACAGGGTGGCAACATGGAGTGACTGCAGGTAGAGGTAATACCAGACACTTACAGAAACATCAGATCACATGAGAACTTATGCACTATCATGAAAACAGCAATAGCATTAGGAGATATACCTAATGTAAATGACGAGTTAATGGGTGCAGCACACCAACATGGCACATGTATACATATGTAACAAACCTATACATTGTGCATATGTACCCTAGAACATAAAGTATAACAAAAAATAGTAATAGTTAAATGTAAAAAAAAAAAGAAAGAAAGAAAATAGCATGGGGTGAATCGCCTCCATTATCTGATTACCTCCACTCTTCCTGCTCTTGACACATGAGGATTATGGGGTTTACAATTCAAGATGAGATTTTTGGTGGGGACACTGCCAAACCATATCAGCCCTGCAATACATTCTATCATATCGTGGCATAGCCTAGTGGTAAAACTGTGAACTTCTGAGCCAGAATGTCTGGTTTCAGATATTTGCTCTACCCCTTTGTTGCTGCTATTAGGTTTCAATGTCATTAAATGTGCCTCTAACCCACTTATATATGTTATGTGCTAAGACTAATACATTAGAAAATTTGATGTAAAACTGAATCATTCGCAGGAGCAAGCAAAAGACAAATTAGAGTAAGATTTAAAGGAAATATTCATGAATTACATAAATAACCAAAAATGTCTCAATAAATTTTTTCAAAGCTATGTCCTCAACATTAATCTAGGTATTGCAGTAAAACAGTGAATAAGACAGATAAAAATCTTTTCCCTCATAATTCCTATATTCTAGTCAATGAAGACATATAATACAAATATAGATATTTTAAAAAAATAAATAGATGATAGGTAAATAGTTTATTAGGGTTCTCCAAATGAATAGAACCAATAGAATGTATAAATATGTAGAAAGAGATTTACTGTAAGGAATTGGCTCATGTGATAATGGAGGCTGAGTCTCTTAATTTGCAGTTGACAAGCTGGACATTCAAAAGGAACACTGGTGTAGTTACAGCCCAAAGATCAGCAGGCTCAAGACGCTGGAAAAGCTGATGTTTAAGTTCAAGTCCGAAAGCAGAAAAAAAATAACAAAAACAAACAAACAAGCAAACAATGTCCCATAGCCAAAGGTAGTCAGACAGAAAAAATTTCCTCCTCTTTGGGGGAAGGTTATTGTTTTTGTTCGATTCAGGTATTCAAATGATTGGATGAGGCCTACTCACATTCAGGAGGGCAATGTACTTTCCTAAAATGTTATTATTATCCCAAAACATCTTCATAGAACTACCCAACATAATGTCTGATCAAATATCTGGGTACATCATGGCCCAGTCAACTTAACACATAAAATTAACCATGACAGGTAGATATATAGATAGGTAGATAGATTAATTTATGAAGTGCTAGAAAGTGATAACTTGTTTGAAAAAAAAGTAAAACAAAGTGGAGAAATTAGAAATGGCAAAGAAATGAGGATGCAATTTTAAGTCACCTTACTGATAAAATGATATTTAAAAAGACTTGAATGAGATAAGGGCATAAGTCATACATATATATGCATAAAAGCATTCCAGGTAGAGGATAGAGCTAATGCAAAGGCATTGAGATTGGAGTATATTTTCTGAGTTTGATAAACAACCAAAAGGTCACTGTGGCTGCAAAGAAATGAAGAGGAGGTGAGGATGGCGATGAAAGGAAAGGCAGGTGAACGTGACCATGTAGTCAGTCCCTTGTAGGCCATTATAAGGACCTTTGCTTGACTTGAGTGAATGCATAACCATTGCAGGGTTTTGAGTAGAACAGTACCTTGGTTTGTTTCATGTTGTGAAAGGATCACTGCAGTTACTCGGTGGAGCATAAACTAGGGTGAGATGACAGGCAAATGTGGAAGAAAAAATGCCAGTTGGAGTTTAAGTCTGTGATATAGTTTGGCTGCGTCCCCACCCTAGTCTCATTTTGAATTGTAAAAATCTGCAAGTGTCAAGGGTGGGACCTGGTAGAGATAATTGAATCATTGTTTCCCCAATACTGTATTTATGGTAGTGAGTAAGTCTCATGAGATCTGATGGTTTTATAAATGAGAATCTGCCTGCACAACCTCTCTTGCCTGCCACCATGTAAAATGTGCATTTGCTTCTCCTTTGCCTTCCATCATCATTGTGAGGCCTCCCCAGCCATGTGGAACTGTGAGTCCATTAAATATCTTTTCTTTATAAATTTCCCAGTCTTGAGTATGTATTTATTAGCAGGGAGAGAGCAGACTAACACAGTAAATTGGTATTGCAGATAGTGGGGTGCTGCTGTAAAGATACGTGAAAATATGAAAGTGACTTCAAAACTGCATAACAGGCAGAGATTGGAATGATTTTTGAGGACTCAGAGGAAGCTAGGATAATGTGGGAAAGTTTGGAACTTCCTAGAGACTTTTTGAATGGCTTTGACCAAAATGATGATAGTAATATGGACAATAAAGTCCAGGCTGACATGATCTCAGATGCAGATGAGGAACTTGTGGGAAACTGGAGCAAAGGTAGCTCTTGCTATGCTTTAGCAAAGAGACTGGTGGCATTTTGATCCTGCGCTAGAGATCAGTGGAACTTTGAACATGAGAGAGATGATTTAGGGTATCTGGTGGAAGAAATTTCTAAGTGGCAAAGTGTTCAAGAGGAAGCAGAGCATAAAAGTTTGGAAAATTTATAGGCTGACAATGCAGTAGAAAAGATAACTCCATTTTCTGGGAAAAATTCAAGCCAGCTACAGAAATGTGCATAGGTAATGAGGACCCAAATGCTAATCACCAAGACAGCAGGGAAAATGTCTCTAGGCATGTCAAAGACTTTCATAGCAGCCTCTTGCATCACATGACTAAAGGCTTAAGAGGATGAAATGGTTTCCTGGGCTGGGCTCAAAGTCTCCCTGCTGTGTGCATACTAGGGACTTGGTGCCCTGTGTCCAAGCTGCTCCAGCTGTGTATAAAAGGGGCTAAGGTACAGCTCAGGCCGTGGCTTCAGAGGATGCAAGCCCCAAGTCTTGGCAACTTCCATGTAGTGTTCAGCCCACAGGTGCACAGAAGTAAAGAATTGAGGTTTGGGAATGTCCACCTGGATTTCAGAGGTTGTATGGAAATGTCTGGATGTCCAGGCAGAGGTTTCCTGCAAGGGAAGGACATTCATGGAGAACCTCTGCTAGGGTAGTGTGGAAGTGGAATGTGGGGTCAGAGCCCCCACGTAGAGTCCCCACTGGAGCACTGCCTAGTGGAGCTGTAAGAGGAAGGCCACCATCCTCTAGACTGCAGAATGGTAGATTCACCAGTAACTTGTGCTGCGTGCCTGGAAAAGCTGCAGACACTCAACCGCAACCCATGAAAGCAGCCAGGAGGCAAGCTGCACCTTGAAAAGCCACAGGGTCAGAGCTGCCCAAGGCCCTGGGAGCCCACTTCTTGCATCAACAAGCCCTAGATGTGAGACATGGGATCAAAAGAGATCATTCTGGAGCTTTAAGATCTCAAGCCTGTAATCCCAGCACTTTGGGAGGCCGAGACGGGCGGATCACGAGGTCAGGAGATGGAGACCATCCTGGCTAACACGGTGAAACCCCGTCTCTACTAAAAAATACAAAAACCGAGCCAGGCGAGGTGGCGGGCGCCTGTAGTCCCAGCTACTCGGGAGGCTGAAGCAGGAGAATGGCGTAAACCCGGGAGGCGGAGCTTGCAGTGAGCTGAGATCCGGCCACTGCACTCCAGCCTGGGCCACAAAGCGAGACTCCGTCTCAAAAAAAAAAAAAAAAAAAGATTTGACTTTCCCACTGGATTTTCAACTTGGATAGGGCCTGTAGCCCCTTAGTTTTGGCCTATTTTTTTCCCATTTGGACCGAGTACATTTACCCAATGCCTGTACCTCCATTGTATCTAGGAAGTAACTAACTTGCTTCTGATTTGGCAAGCCCATAGGCAGAAGGGACTTGCCTCATCTCAGATGAAACTTTGGACTTTGGCTTTTGAGTTAATGCTGAAATAAGTTAAGATTTTGGGGGACTGTTGGGAAGGCATGGTTGGTTTTGAAATGTGAGGACATGATATTCAGGAGGGGCCAGAGGTGGAATACTATGACTTGGCTCTGCCCCCACTCTAATCTCACCTCAAATTGTAATAATTTCCATGTGTCAAGGGTGGAGCCAAGTGGAGATAATAGAATCACGGGGGTGGTTTTTCCCATACTGTTCTCCTGGTAGTGAATATGTCTTTTGAGTCTGATGGTTTCATAAATGAGTGTTCTCCTGAACAAACCCTCTTGCCTACTGCCATGTAAGATATGTATTTACTTCTCTTTTGCCTTCTGCCATGACTGTGAGGCCTCACCAGTCATGTGGAGCTGTGAGTCCATGAAACCTCTTTCCTTTATAAATTACCCAGGCTTGGGTATGCCTTATGTCCTTATTAGCAACATGAGAACAGACTAATACAATCTAGAAAACAGATAATGGTATAGGTTGACAACAATGCAGTTGGTAAGAAGGGATCTGATGTAGCACATACTCTGTAGGAAGAAATGAAAGCATTTCCTGAGAGAATATGTGTGAGATTAAAAGTGGGTTAAAGGTTGTGTCTGAGTAACTGAAAGAATGGATTTGTCATTGGTTGAATGGGGACCACTGTATGAGACACCTTTAGGTTGTAGCTGAGGATATGATTATGAGCTTAGAACTGGGCATTACAATTTTGAGATGTCTATTAAGCATCAAAGCAGGGATGTCTCATAGGGTATGGACATATTGAGAAGAGGTGAATGGTTAGGGTTAGAGGTCATTTACACTTAAAATTCATGAAATTTGAGCTTCCAATTGAGATATAGAAAATGGTAAAGGATCACGAACCCGACTCCAGCAAAGAGAAAAAGGCTCTAAAAAACTAGAAAATAATATAATTTTAGAACCCATCAGGAATATAGGAAGGAAAAATAATCAAAATATCATAATTCTTAGAAAGGAATAATCTCTGACTAGGAGAAAAGTAGTGTATAGCCACTTTCATCCCTGGTGCATGGTGAAAAGAGAAACAGCATCCTGTCTATTCAGAAGTAGAACCCAGCTAGCATACCTTAACAGGCATAAATGGGTAGGTGAGAAACATTAAAATCCTAAAATGCCAAAGATGTACAGTGAAAATATTTCTGTCCACCATTTTTTTTTCTACAGGTACCTGCCAATGGAACAGTGGGAGTGCATCAACAGCTGGCGTAGAGCAGGACAATGAGACAGATATTTCTGAGTCACCTGGGTCTTTTGAAAGTACACGACAATTTAAAGAAGGCTGCGTGCAGGGCAATAGGGTAAGATCTTTTCAACGTGAAGAAAGTTGGAAGTTGGATTAGAGTCAATAGAGAAATCCACAGTGGTACACAGAACTGGCAACTGGGCTACAAAAAAAAGGGAGAGGGTATAAAAGAGCAAAAGAAAGCGAAAAAGTGGGGGTGGGGGTGGGGGAGAGAGAGATCTAGAGTCTCAGCTGTGCTGAGGTTTCAAGCCCTGCTAAAGAGTCTCCTGATTCTACACTCAGAGCTTATCAGCTTATGAAGCCAATAGTGATCTAAATTTGACTAAAGCTTCAACAAATCCTAAACCCAATTCAAGTACAAATTCGATTGGTTTAGATCCCACTTTAAAGGGCTGGCAGAGGAAAGGGCCTGTCTTTGTTGGTGATAAATATTATTTACTTCAGCTTCTATTATTTTTTAATACTCAATATCTGACATGCAATTAAAAATTGTGAAACAGGTGAGATAGAAAATGTGACCCATAATCAATTTAAAGAATCGGGTGATGAAAGAAGACTCACAAATGAACCAGATGTAGATATTACCAGTTGTAATAGGCCTCCTTTACCTTGTCTCTCAAAGATCTCCACCCCTAATATTCACCCTGTTGTATAATCACGTCTTTGGGAGTGTGGCGTGGCCCTAGCAACTCACTTCTAATGAGTAGATCGATTTACAGGCATATCACTTTTAAGATTTCATTACAATAAAGAATGTGGCTTCTGCCTTAGGTTCTCTCTCTCTGTCTCTCTCTCTCTCTTTCTCTCCCTCCCCCCTTCCTCCCTCTCCCTCTCTCTCTCTGTTTGTCTCTATCTCTCTCTCTCTCTCCCTCCCTCTTCCTCTTCCTCTCTCTCTCTCTCTCTCTCTTTCTGTGTCAATCTTTCTCTCGCTCTTTCTCCCCCTCCGTTTCTCCCACCCCATATGTGAGTTGGTGGAAAGTGCCACATGGCAAGGAATTGAAGGGGACCTATGATCCACAGCCCTTAAGCAGCTGAGAGCTTCAGTCCAACAGTCCCCAAAAAGTTGAAATTCTGCCGACAACCAAGTGAGTAGACCTGTAGGCAGATCCTTTTACAGAGGAGTCCTCTCCAAGACCACAGCACTAGCTGACACCTTGATTGCAGCCTTGTGAGAGAGCTTGAGGCTAAGCCACAGATGTATTCCTGATCCATACAAACTGTGAAATAATAAACATTTGATAAGTTAATATATTTGGGGGTAATTTGTCATGCAGTGATAGATTCAAATGCAACAAGGAAGGAGTTTAAAATAATGAATATAAATATGTTCAAAAATCTATTGGAAATGACGAAGATATGTGTGAATAAGTTTAGAATTTTAGCAAAATAAAAATGTCAAAAAAAAAGATCCAAATGGAAATTCTAAAAGTTCATTTTGATTTGTTTATGGGCTCCTTCCTCCATTTGTATTAAATCCTGTCTATTCTCTGGAAAGCTAATGAAATTTTCACAACAGGCTTCCAACTCTTTTATGTAATTGTTTTTCATTCACCAAGTATAAACAACGAAATGAGTAAAGAGAACAATGATAAATAAAATTTGTCTTCTGAAATGAAAAATTAAGAGAAGAGATTGTTCTGGTGGTGAGAAAACTATAGCATGTGTGTGTGTGTGTACCTGACTACCTACCTTCCTACCCACACACATGACTTCCATTATTCTTTTTCTACCTGATGTGGTTTTAATAATAGGGTGAATGTATTTAAATCAAGTAAACACCCATATACAATATCAACATTGCCTCTGAAATGGAGTATGTTTTTCTTACATACTCATATATGTTAATATATTACCAAAGAATCATCAAACACCAAATAAAAAGAGCCCTCAAATTGCAAGAGTCCTATGATTAGGTAATCATCAATAAAATGTCTGTATTCATTGTTACTAGTTGATCCGTATTATCTAGAGAATCATATAAAAACAAGCATAATAATTTTCAGTAAGGTGTTTTCATCAGCTCTTGGGAAGACAAGCCAAAAATGCTCAATATTGCACAAAGAATTGAAAACGAAAATACAAATCCCTATGTACTTGCATTGTGTCATGCTCTGTAACCCTTGGAACTGTCTACCACTCACTTAAAATCTACTGTACTTTATATTAGGCAAAATCATGTTTTTTTCTTTAATTTTTGAAATTCAATATCCTTTGAAGAGACTAGAAATTAGCAAGCAATATTGTATTGTTAAAAAGGAGAAAAAAATTACAAAAGCATATTCAAGCATCCTGTTTGGGGACATTTTATGTGAAATTCATTTATTGAAATGTATTTCCAATTGATACTAAAGAATCTATTACATTTTCATCCAAAATAGTTAAACCATACATATATATGTGTGTGTGAATATAATATTAAACCATACATGTGTATATATACACAAATATATATATATATACACATATATACACACATATATAGTTAGATGAGGTAAAATTTTATCTGTACAAAACCAAAAACCACAAGAAAGAAAGTTTGTGCTAAAGCTCATTTTTAGAAAATCCTCAATAAGTACTGTGTACTTTTGCTAAAGCAAGAACAGTACTTCTTCATTTCACTAATATATCATCAGTTGGTACTCGATTTGTCATCTAAACATGGAATTTCATTAGGGTTTTCTTTTGTACTACAACTTGTCAAACATAAAGAGCTCTCAAAATAGCTCTATTTTTTAGTGGATAAAGCAATTATATGAGTAATTTTTCTTTTAGCAGGAAGTCAAAATCTGAGATTTGGGCATCTTCCTGCTTAAAATTATGATGTGATGTATTTGAAGGAAAATTCATTTAAAGTGAATGCAAATCTTTGTGAATGTGAACAAATACAATTAATTCCTAGAAATCTTGAATAATTCTAACTCAAAATCTATTACAAAGATGTTCAAATTTATATATTCCATAAAATACACGGTCAAAAAGCACCAAATTTGCAATTTTAAATTGACTTCCTCTTATAAAGATAATGTAAATAATGCTCCAAAGTTTAAAAGGAAATGCTATTTTGATACACAATTTAATCTTGTCAATGACTGCAATCACAGGACACTCCATACATAAAATGAACAGACCGATTGTAACATGAAATTAAATTTGATTTACTTAGTAAAGTAGGGAAGATGTCAAGAGAGACACTTCTAAAATGATGTTGTGTAAGTGAAAGCGAGTGCAAAGGTTTTATTGCTGTGTTTTGGTGTCAGAAGTTCTTAGTATGGACCTCAGAACATAGAGAGTCTTTGCGTTGGCTTATCTCTTAGGGATTGTTAGAAAATCTTTGATGATGAAATCTAATTTTCCTGGGACAGTGAGCTGAGTATACAAACATTGATTATAACTCGCACAAAGATAAGGAGCAGACAATGATTAGATTTGTTTGACTGCTTTAAAGCTACAAGATTAGGGAAGACACTCTGGCTTCTTTTTAAACATGGATGTTTCTTTTTGCTCAAAAAGAGGTATTTAACCACAACATCAAGTATTAGTGATGGCAAATATGACATTCTGGCTAGCAAATAGAATAAAATCTATCAGATTATATAATAAGAAATGGCCAAAATATGTGGACTTATGTCTCAAACCTCAAGGTGTGTTGAAGATTTATCATTTCAGCTAGGTTATTGATCAATTTCTGACTTTTTACATATTTGAATAATTGTGATTGTAACAGTGTCTACGCCAATGTGATTTGAAGTTTAAAGAGTTAATCATTGATTGCTCTGAGTAATTTCCTGGTGTAATCTTTGATAGTTTGGGGGTAGTACACAAAATATAAGATTGAAAGATGGATATAAATAAATCTTGACTGTCTGAAAAATTCTAAGAATTCTCCCATAGACACAAGTTTTATATTTGGTAAACAAATGAAGTCTTGATGTCTATCTGCATAAAACATGGGAGAAAATTACTAAATATACATGTCCTTTAGTGTGATAGAAGTATTCGTTTTATTTATATGTTCTTTAGGAAGAAAAAAATTTGTGTAGAGATGGAGAATAAGAAAAAATATGTGCTAAAAAGTAGAGTTTCAATATATGTTTCCAACATTACTATGTCTTTTGCTCTTGGGAACAGCACTGTAATTATATTTTTGCCAATAAATTTTGCTGCTTCTTGTCCAATTTTTAGCATGAATGGATGCTGATATTAATAATGTGGGACTATTTCATTTATCCAAAGTATCTAGTAAAGGCAAATGATCCTCTGAAAAGTATAGGGGAATATATATTAGATTTTAATCCAGAGAAATCAGGTAGTAGATATTAAAAATAACAGTTACAGTATACAAAGCTGTAGCTAAAATGTATAATAATTGTTTGGTATACATTTGCAAAGGATAAAGAAGAATTTATTCTTAATGATTATTTACAGTAGTTAAAGAAACTCTCCTCAACAAGTGCAAGAAATAAGAATTAAGTTATCAGCAATTTAAAACCATGGTCTCAGTCTGTTTTTGCTGCTATAACAGCACACTTGAGACTGGGTAATTTATAATGAAAGGAAATGTATTAGCTCTCAGTTCTAGAAGCTGTAAAGTCCGAGATCGACAGGCTTGCATCCGGCAAGGGCCTTCTTGCTGTGTCATCCTATGGCAGCTAGGTGGAAGAGCAAGAGAGAAAGAGAGAGAAAGGAAGTTAAATTGGCCTTTTTATAATAAACATACTCTTACAATAACAGCATTCATCAAATCATAAAAGCAGAACCCTCCTAGCCCAATCACTTCTCAAAAATCCCAGGTCCTGACACTGTCACAATGCCAATCAAACTTTAACATAAGTTTTAGAGTGGACAAACATTCAAACCATAGCATGTATACAACAGCAAAATAGAAAGAAATAGGCTAAAAAAAATTAAAGTTCTAGGAGGGGCATACACTAGTTTATGGCTCTTGGTCCTGCTACAGATATTTTGGGTGGAGGCTATTTAATGTGTCCTGCCATCGACTTTATACAAACATCCTGGTTTAGAAGTCTTCTTCTGATGATATTCTGATCCCCAAGTATTCTTTAAGTATACTTAAAGGCTGAATGTGGTGGCTCACGCCTGTAATGCCAACACTTTGGGAGGCCAAGGTGGGTGAATTGCTTGAGCTCAGGAGTTCAAGATTAGCCTGGGCAACATGGTGAAACCTGTCTCTACAAAAACAAAAATTAGCTGGGCACAATGGTGGACACCTGTAGTCCCAGCTACTCAGGAGGCTGAGGTGGGAGGATGGCTTGAACTCAGGAGGTGGAGGTTGCAGTGAGCCAAGATTGCACCACTGTACTCCAGCCTGGGTAACAGAAACAGACCCTGTCTTACTTATTTTTTTTAAAGTATATTCAATTTGAGAACTTTAGTTGGAATACTCTTCTAGTCATTGTATAATGTTCTGTGTCTCTGTAATTTGAAAACATGGATCTTGAAATTCACCCGTTGGAATTGTACCGGTGAGTTAGTTATTCATACTATCTGATAAGATGCTTCCATTGGGAGTTGATGGCTGTCATCATGCAATTTCTCTTCCAAAACACCAAGCCCCCATGTTTTAAGTCATTACATGTTTCTTGGAAGAATGTTGGAAATAGATTGCTGATAGGGTTTGGCTGTGTCCCCACCCGAATCTCAACTTGAATGGTATCTCCTAGAATTCCCATGTGTTGTGACAGGGACCCAGGGGGAGGTAATTGAATCATGGAGGCCAGTCTTTCCCGTGCTATTCTCATGATGATGAGTAAGTCTTATGAGATCTGATGGGTTTATCAGGGGTTGCCACTTTTGCTTTTTCCTCATTCTCTCTTGTCATCGATATGTAAGAAGTGCCTTTCACCTTCTGCCATCATTGTGTGACCTTCCCCAGACACTTGGAACTGTAAGTCTCATTAAAACTCTTTCTTTTGTGAATCACCCAGTATTGGCTATGTTTTCATCAGCAGTGTGAAAACTAATACAGTAAATTAGTACTAGTAGAGTGGATATTTATCCAATACCTATACCGATATTGTATATAAGAAGTAACTAGCTTGCTTTGGATTTTATAGGCTCATAGGCAGAAGGGACTTGCCTTGTCTCAGATGAGACTTTAGACTGTGGACTTTTGAATTAATGCTGAAGTGAGTTAAGACTTTGGGGACTTGTTGGGAAGGCATGATTGGTTTTGAAATATGAAGACATGAGATTTGGAGGAACCAGAAGTGAAATGATAGGGTTTGGTTGTGCCCCCACCCAAATCTAGCATGAATTGTATCACCCAGAATCTCCATGTGTTGTGAAAGGAACCCAGGGGGAGGTAATTGAATCATGGGGCTAGGCTTTCCCGTGCTATGCTCATGAGAGTGAATAAGTCAAATGATATCTGATGGGTTTGTCAGGGGTTTCCGCTCTTGCTTCTTCCTCATTCTTTCTTGCTACCGCCATGTAAGAAGTGCCTTTCCCCCTCTGCCATGATTGTGAGACCTTCTCCAGCCATGTGGAACTGTAAGTCCAATTAAATCGCTTTCTATTGTAAAATGCCCAGTCTTGGGTATGTCTTTATCAACACTGTGAACATAGACTAATACAACTGCTCAGACAGTTACATGTCAAGATTTATTATACTGTATAATTGTTTTGGTCATTTAAATTTGCAGGCTAATAGGTTCTAGGACCAAAAATAATACTCTTAAATGCATAGATTAACTGGTTACTAACTCATAAAACTATATGTAATAGAACTATTTCCTTGATTTACTGTTTATCAACTTTGCCTACAATATAAAAAGTTACAATATTTTTGGGTATAATCTGTCTAGATAATAAAGTTTGATGTATTCTTTTTTAATAGTTATGCCCTAAGTTAGTTAAGAAAACAAAGTTTTCTTACTTATAGGAGAGCTCACATTGTTACAGTTATATTCTCTAAATGTTTTATAGTCACTTAGATTAAATAGGAAACCAGGTATTCTTTCTTGGGCACATGTTATTAATCATATATTTAAATATCAACACTTGCTGATTTTTGGTTTCAAAAATTGGAACCTAATTACAAAAAATTCCATAGAATTCAATTCAATTTGGTAATCTCTTTTGCATGTAAAACAATCTTTGAGATTTTTTTCCACAATTCCTGGAAATTTACAGAATAAGGAATAAGAAAAATCACATTCTCTGATTACAAACAACACTATAAAGACATTGTCATCAAAACAGCATGGTATTGGTATAAAAACCTGTGCATAGGCCAATGGAACAGAACAGAGAACCTAGAAATAAAGCCAAATACAGCCAGCTAATCTTCGACAAAGCAAACAAAAACATAAAGTGGGGAAAAGACACCCTATCAAACAAATGGTGCTGGGATAATTGAGCAGCCACATGTAGGATAATGAAACTGGATCCTCATCTCTCACTTTATATAAAAACCAACTCAAGATGGATCAAGAACTTACATCTAAGACCAAAAACTACAAAAATTCTAGAAGATTACATTGGAAAAGCCCTTTAAAGATTGGCTTAGGCAAATATTTCATGACCAAGAACCCAAAAGCCAATGCAGCAAAAACAAAGAAAAATAGGTGGAACTTAAGAGCTTCTGCATGGCAAAAGGAACAGTTAGCAGACTAAACAGACAACTCACAGAGTGGGAGAAAATCTTCACAATCTATACATCCAACAAAGGACTAATATCCAGAATCTACCAAGAACTCAAACAAATTAGCAAGAAAACTACAATCTCATCAAAAAGCAGGCTAAGGATATGAATAGACAATTTTTAAAAGAAGATATACAAATAACCAACAAACATGAAAAAATGCTCAACATCAATAACGATCAGGGAAATGCAAATCAAAACCACAATGCAATACCACCTTACTCCATGAGAATGGCCTTTGTGTATGTATGTGTATATATATACATATATGTGTGTGTGTGTGTGTGTGTGTGTGTATGATGGGATGCAGTGAAAAGGGAAAGCTTTTACACTGCTGGTGGTAATGTAAACTAGTACAACCAATATGAAAAACACTGTGGAGCTTACTTAAAGAGATAAAGGTAGAACTACCATTTTATCCAGCAATCCCACTACTGATTATCTACCCAGAGAAAAAGAAGTCACTATACAAAAAAAGATACTTGTTCACACATGTTTATAGCAGCACAATTTCCAACTTCAGAATGTGAAACCAGCCCAAATGCCCATCAATCAGTGAATGGATAAAGAAACTGTGATATATATACATATATATGGATATATGTGATATATATACATATATATGGATATATGTGATATATATACATATATGATATATATACACACATATAAATACACAGAAACACACACACACACACACACACACACACATATATATGTCTCATGCCTGGAAGTTCAAGAGAGAAATCTTAGGCTTTTTTGGTATGTAAAAATTATACAGGAAGAATTATCAACTAGGAAATGAGGTTTAACTTTCTCTGAGTTATATTTGTATGCATGTATTATTCATATGTGTTCCAAAATTGTATAAGATTCCTAAAAATCTAATGTATCTTGGTAAATATTATCAATAATAATAATTATTGTTATTATTGTGAATGATAGCATACACAAAAAGAAAATGACCAAATTTCTTCATCAATTTTATCTTTAACCATGGCCATTTTAAGTCTTGTCCTATTCCTTCTTGGGGAGTTCCTTTAAAGTTTTGCAGAGACCTAGGAACCCATTTTATTGGTCAAACAATTTAGTTTATTTATAACCTATGGCTAACTCTTCAGCATTTCCATTTTGCATCCCACCTTTAGTCCTCTGAACTGGTGGAATGTACAAATGGAATTTTAAAAAATGGTAAAGTTATAGAAACCTTGAACCTTCCCTGGTCTAATAATCTTTTACTGGTATTACTTAACTTATGTTCTACTCTGTTGGAAAACATCAGCTTTCTCCTTTTGAAATAATAACAGAAAGACCCACATTCCTGGATTTAAGAGCCTTCAAACCAGCTCCCCTTAAAGGTAATACTCTCCATTCTTGCCAAAGTCTTATATAGCTTATCACTAAAAAATATTTAAATTGGTTTAAGATGCTTTAACACTGAGGACCTGGGAGATACAGACATCAAAGATCATGGCCTTTGACCTGGGGTTTTTGTGTATTAGAAATGCTATCAAATAAAGGAATCCTTGCAACTTCATTTGAAGTGGCCATATCAAGTATTAAAAAACAAAACTTGTGCAGCTAAATTCAAAGGCTTATACTCATGGACTCATATTTTTCACTTAAGAAAATGTAGCTCCAGCTAAGTGGATGTCTTCCATCTATAGAGATCTCCAGCTGAAGCTGATCTGCAACCAGTCATATCGATCTTGCTCAGGATGATAAGTAGAAACTCAGTTCAAAAGGATCACTCAAAAGGCTCAATTTCTACAAAGCATTAGAAAGCAAACCCCTTACATGATTTATTTGATTGGTTACCTTCAGGAATAGGAACCCTTTTTAGACCTGGATTTGAAATGATATTAATAATTATTTTCATTGCATCATAGCTTTGAACCATAGATTATGGTTTGTGTTTTTAGATGTCTAAAGTCAATAGCAAGAACTGAAATCATGACAGCTAGACACTCAGAAATGATCCTACATGCCTTGGCTCTTTGTAAGTGGATGACGTGACTGAGATTCTGTTGCACTGTCCCTTTGAGTTGCCAATCAATTTGGCCTAACTTTTTAAGTCATAGTACCTCTCCTCTTTGCATGTGACATGAGACAAAATTACCTGAGAATGATCCTCTCTAACAATGTAAGACAAACTTACATCTAAAATAACGACATCAAAAAATGTGCAAAGAATATGAACAGACATTTCTCAAAAGAAGACATGCATACAGCCAACAGACATGAAAAAATGCTCATTATCACTGGTCATCAGAGAAATGCAAATCAAAACCACAATGAGATACCATCTCACACCAGTTAGAATGGCAATCATTAAAAAGTCAGGGAACAACAGGTGCTGGAGAGGATGTGGAGAAATAGGAACAATTTTACACTGTTGGTGGGATTGTAAACTGGTTCAACCATTGTGGAAAACAGCATGGCAACTCCTCAAGGATCTAGAACTAGAAATATCATATATATGACCCAGCCATCCCATTACTGGGTATATACCCAAAGGATTATAAATCATGCTGCTATAAAGACACATGCACACGTATGTTTATTGCGGCACTATTCACAATAGCAAAGACTTGGAATCAACCCAAATGTCCATCAGTGACAGACTGGATTAAGGAAATGTGGCACATATACACCATGGAATACTATGCAGCTGTAAAAAAGGATGAGTTTGTGTCCTTTATAGGGACATGGATGCAGCTGGAAACCATCATTCTCAGCAAACTATCACAAGAACAGAAAACCAAACACCGCATGTTCTCACTCATAGGTGAGAATTGAACAATGAGATTACTTGGACTCTGGAAGGGGAACATCACACACTGAGGCCTATTATGGGGAGGGAGGAGGTCGGAGGGTTGACATTGGGAGTTATACCTGATGTAAATGACGAGTTGATGGGTGCTGACAAGTTGATGGGTGCAGCACACCAACATGGCACAAGTATACGTATGTAACAAACCTGCACATTGTGCACATGTGCCCTAGAACTTAAAGTATAACAAAAAAAATAATATCACCAATGTCTTCAGAAAAGAAAGATCTTCATCAAGAGGGAATAAATAAGACTGGGCACCATGGCTTATGCCTGTAATTCCAGCACTTTGGGAGGCAGAGGTCGAGGAAATCACTTGAAACTAGGAATACCGTACCACCCTGGACAATATGGTGAAACCTCGTCTCTAATAAAAATTAGCCAGGTGTGGTGGTGCACACCTGTATTCCCAGATATTCAAGAGGCTGAGGTATGAGAATTGCTTGAACCCAAGAGGCAGAGGTTGCAGTGTGTCAGGATTTCACCACTGTACTCAAGCCTGGGTGACAGAGCAAGACTCTGTTAAAAAAAAGTTGGTGGGGGTGGGGGGGCAGTAAGTAAGAAAAAAATTGTAATAATAGTTTAGAGAAGTCTGAGTTATGTGAAACAGGCAAAATTTGTCAGGCCCAGAGATCTAAGTATGAAACTTCATTGTCCAGGGACATTTCTTTGAAGAAATTTTGTTCTTTCTTTCCTTTCCTGTAGTTTCCAGACTACCTAGATAGACTACCTAAAATGTTATCCCAAGTTACAAATGTAACTCTCACCCATTATCTTGATAATGTGGTTTTGGTTAAAGAAAACCGTAAATGTAGAAAGCCCAAACTCCTTTGCATGACTCTCTCTTGAGTATGCCCACTCTCCCCATTCTTGAGTGTGTACTTCTTGTTTGGCAATAAATCTCCATACTTTCACTATTTTCTGACGAGTCCTTGAATTACTTCTCATGATGGTTTTAAGAGCTTTGACACTGGTCATGGTCAAGGTCCCACCAGCATTTGGAGACCATCCCTAGCCCACAGATATTGCCTCCAACTATTCTTCCTCAATTTAGAAATTGATTATATTAAGTTTTCTTATTTTATGTTGCTATTAAGTTATGTGATAAGTCCATTAAGAATCTCGCCTCTTGTTTAGCAGGATGTGATTTGTTACCATGGTATAAATGGGAATACTGATTAAGCAACCAGGTCTTTCCTGGATTGTGCTATTTGAGAATGATGAACATTTAACCAGGAATGACCAGTGATGGGGTACAGAAAATAATTCCCTAAAATACAGTACTTGGACATGCTCAGTGCTTTTGAAAATGGAAAAACTTCAGAATCAAGATTCATCTAAACTTGTCTTTCTCTCACCCTTCGTGTGCAAGTGGGGACTCTTTATAATTTTCTTATCTGACCAAGGAAGCTTCTTACCAAAGAGAAGCACAATTGCCTTCAATCTCCTCTCTGAAATCTCGTAATCTATTTCAGAAGAGAAGACTGAGGAATGGCACCACACCTGTATGGATTTTTCAACAAAATAATGCCTGACTGGCTCATTAAAATTTCAGAGAGAATCGTTTACAAGTTAATTCCTGTTTCCCTTGTCTATCTATTCTCCTCAATAGTCATTATCTGTCCCTCGAACAAATTGTCTACATCCCCCATCTTCTCGCTTCCCTGTGAACAAGAATACACAATTTTGTACCCCACTGAGGGACTGAAGCAGTCACTGATTTTCCCCTTATGTGGTAATAAATGTATACGCCTTTTCTCCTAATAATCTGTCAGTTTTCAACTGATGTTCATGAACCTTCAGAGGGCAAAGGAAAGTTTTCCCCATGCTCCAACACCAGCCACTTTAAAGGAGTTAAATTTGGTTTTATGAAGTCAAATACTTTCAAAGCCCTTACCAGGAAAATTGACCTATTACCTGACTTATAAGGTCCAGCCTTACAGGTAGTAAGGGAGGTCACCTCTAGCAGGTCAAATACCTTAGGATATTTGAGGACTTTGAGAAGAGATGAAATCATCCAAAGTTATGGATGCTCGATATGGTTTGGCTCTGTGTCCCCACCCAAATCTCATGTTGAATTGTAACCCTAAATATTGGAGGTGGGGCTTGGTGGCAGGTAATTAGATCGTGGGAGTGGTTTCTAATAGTTTAGCACCATCACTCTGGTTTTGTCTTATGATAGAGGTCTCAGGAGACTTGGTTGTTTAAAAGCGTGTAGCACGTGCCCCTTAGGTTTCTTTTTACTTCTCCAGCCATGTAAGATATGACTCCTTCCTCTTCACCTTCTACCATGCAGGCATTCCCTGCCATGCTTCCTGTACAGCCTGCAGAAATGTGAGTCAGCTAAACCTCTTTTCTCTATTAATTACCCAGTCTCGGGTATTTCTTCATAGCAATGCAGAAACAGACTAATACAGTAGCTTAGTCAAATATCAACAAGAAACTTTTTCAGGCTTGAATTAGCTTTCTAGGTTCAACATAGCAAATAATGGAGGCTCCTAAAAGTCTAACCTGAGACCCCTTTTGACAACTTACAGCAAAGAAAATTAAAGAAGACCTATGTAATATATTAAGATTCTTGCTGTACCTCTCAAAATCAGGCCATATCTAATGAGACCAGCTGTATTCTGTAGAATATAATAATCTTTCTTTAGATTATTCTTTAATTAAATGGCCAGATCTATGGAAACAATCTGTGCTTCAATGGAAAGCTATGCTTTACCTAGAACACCCTATTTCTGCTTAGTTTATTTCTAGTCTTTCATTGACGCTAAGCTGTTTTACAACACTTTTCTGTTGTAGATAAATTATAGGAATGCAACTTATTGTCCATAGGCAAGCTAATAAAATCTGTCTAGTAGAGGTTTAGTTGATTTCCCTTACCAATGTGAGGAAAAAATGCACTCAAAATTTAGTTCTATTTGTACATTCTTTTTTTTTTTTTTTTTGAGACGGAGTCTCGCTCTGTCGCCCAGGCTGGAATGCAGTGGCCAGATCTTAGCTCACTGCAAGCTCCGCCTCCTGGGTTTATGCCATTCTCCTGCCTCAGCCTCCCGAGCAGCTGGGAATACAGGCGCTGCCACCTCGCCCGGCTAGTTTTTTGTATTTTTTAGTAGAGATGCGGTTTCACCGTGTTAGCCAGGATGGTCTCGATCTCCTGACCTCGTGATGTGCCCGTCTCGGCCTCCCAAAGTGCTGGGATTACAGGCTTGAGCCACCTCACCCGGCCTTGTACATTCTTAATCTATAGACTTTCAATATTTAGATTCTCTTTTGAACCAAATGCAGCATCTTACCAGTTCTCTCATTAATCAGCTAAATAATATCTTTAACATTTGTTCATTTTTATATCTATATAAATGTTATGATTTTATGATTTTGATGTTTTAAAGTTTAATGTTTGATATATTATAATAATTTTTCTGCTTTCTTACCACTTTGGTTTGAAAATGTATAGTCTTTCATTTCCCTCCAAATTTAGTATCTTATCAGTGGATTTTAGCCTTTAAGTAACAAAAACAAGAACTTTGTTTTACCCTATGGATTCTGCAATTCCATTTACTTACAATTAAAGAAATAATCCGGGGAAGATGTGTTACACAAATTAATGAACTTTCTTATTTTTAAATGAAATTCAAACATAATAAATGTTTTTAATGTGCATAACACAGGTTTAATTCCAGCAGTCATCTTATGAGGCAGGAATATTATTATTTTCATTTCAAATGGAATAAAAATAGTGTTTAAAAGGCAGAGTAATAATCCCAAGTTTGCACAACTATTAAATACCTAGAAAATAGAATTGAAGTGATACAGTGGGCCATATGAAAATCATCCATTGGTTCAGACTATTAATTTCCTTCTCACTTCACATATCTCCCCTTTCTTATATCACATAGTTTTCTGGGAAAGGATATGACAAAAACTTTCACAATATGCCCGAATGACAGGTAAGTCCTGAAGTCTGCCTTTCTAAGTGGTTTTTATTGTGTAGAATGCATTATGGCTAAGTAGAGGTAGGAGCTTTAAAACACTCCATGTGAATTCTTAAGCTTAGCTTACTTTTTTTTCCGAGAATATTACTATGCACAATCAAGCAGTCAAAAGTTAGCTCCCTAACCATCACTAACACTACTTGCTAATAAAACAAAGCAGAGTTTATTTCTTACCAATGTAAGGGAGAGTGCTACCTTGCAAAGCTTCAGCAGCATCTCAGAGGGAGAAGTCAAGGTCAGAATGTACTGAGAATTGGATGTTTGGTTTATGGCAGGCCTTTCAATGCAGGCACTTGACTGATATTGAATCAGAATCATGATACAACAGTTTAGAATTTGTGGAAACAGCAAACAAAGATTTCAAGGTGAGAGATTCAAAGAATCTTAGGGCACAAATTCTCTGTTTATGTTTTTCTTTGAAAAGTTGACAGGCCTTTCAGGTGATTCCTGTACTGAAAAACTAAATAATATTCTTAGGCAGTAGAATGCTGGAAAAATAAAATCATGTTGCTGAAGACATAGTAAAGTCATGTCAATGTAAAGATAAAAGTGTGGTTTCAGTTTTCAGGGTCCAGGGTGAGTGTGGGGATAGCTAGTTTTACTTCTGAAAAATAAGAGGCAATGAAGGAGAAAAAAGTTATTTTTGAAATGTTTAAAGAATTACTGTTTATGAAATTATTTAAGATCATTTATACCTCTGTTGCCTTTTAATCTCTGTGTAAGATTTCTGTAACATGCAAAGTAGATTTCAACCTTCACAGATTAGAGAGACAGGGGATATATTAGGTAATGAAAACAAGGATAATAAATCATTTTCTTAGTCTAATGACAATCTAGTAATATTAGAAAAACAATTGACATAAGAAGCACAAAGTACTTAACAGCAAAATAAAACAAAATGTAAATTCCCAGAACTGAGGACTTTCTAAAAATGCTCATATTTTATTCAAATTAATCTCTTAAAATGTGGTGTAATTAACATAGCTTGTACCTTGTTATCAACACAGTGCCATGTCACATTTCTGTCTCTTCAGGTTTCTCTAGAGCTCTAATAAAAGAAATATGTTTATAAAAATGATCATATTAAAACAAGAGAATAAGATTTTAAGAATAGGGTAATCTCAGATATCTCTCTTTGTCAAACAAGCTGGAGAGGTTATTTACTAGATTTGTGTGTGTGCACATGGTATCTGAAATGCTGAACTTTACTTGTGTCCTTTGTTCTAAGAAAATATCTATTTAAAATTTCTCCCAAATCTCCTACATCACCCTTTGTTTTCAAGGAAAGCCCACTAACAGCAAGGGCCATCCACACTCACATATTCCAAGATAAGACCTTTCTCCATCACTCTTCATGACTTTCTTAAGAATTGCCAAAGATTCCCATGTTTGCCGGCCTCCAACGTATTCAAAGGCCCTCCCTTCCCTTTGAGATCTTCATTGAGGCCTGTTGTCTATATTGCAATAAGTGATTATTGAATAAAATAATCTCTGTAATTGTGGGATCGACTGGTGCTATATATGCATGTATACATGGAGATAGGCAGATAGATATAGTTGATAGTTACAAATAGCTCCAACATATTGGACTTTTCACAGGGATGGAATAGATTTTCTCTTTGATATCCCACCAATGCCTGCTTTCAGCCTCTATGCTGCTACCTCATCATTCACAAACACAAAGTGAAGCAGCATAAAGGGACACATTCAAAATATAAAAAATGATACTATTTTATACAGATTTTGTTCTCATTCTATTTACACATATGGAGCAGCTGTGAAAAAAAAATAGTATAGGCTTTGGCATTTAAACAATAAGGCCTTCAATTTTAGTTTCTCAGTTCCTCAGCTTATGACTTTGGAGAAATTACCAAGTCTTGTTCTACCCTCCCATAAAATGAAAATAAAATAGATCATATGAAAATATTTCTTAACCCATATAAAATATGTACAAAGTTCCTGGCAGAAAGTGGATGTTAGTATTCTTTCATCCTCATTCCCAACTGTGTTTTAGTCTATCAATTTATGAAGAACTCTATCTCCTAATTAATTCACTTATATTAAGTTATAAATAAATAATAATGACTGAAGTGATTGAAACTGCCTTCGCAAAAATTATAACTGAGAAAATTATTATGGTGAAAGAGATCTGACCTAACTGACTCTGTCTACTTCCAACCTCCAAACTGTCCTTGTTCATTCCTGGGTGTAGGCCAAACTAACTTTTGGAGGAACTTACTCTACAGATTAACTTTGAAACGAAGATGATAACAGCTTTTTCCCAAAACAAACCCTCTTCCTGCCTAGGGACTAGGCTGCCTTTGCTGGACTAACAAATTAGCCACGAGATTAGAATTATGATTTAGGAGTCATGCAGCTGGAAGCTACAAGTTTCTGAACCACTTCAAATAGCTCCTGGGGATAACATCACTATTGTGAAACCTAACATCAGTGCTTGAGGTATTTTGCAGACCCTGTACTTGATGGATCGGCTGGCACCACCCAGATCAATGAAATGTCTCAACTGGTTTTGTGGTCCTCACCCAAGAACTGACTCAGTGCAAGAGGACAACTTTGACTCCCTATGATTTCATCCCTGATCTAACCAATCAGCACTCCTGACTCACTGGCTCTCTATCCATCAAATTATCCTTTAAAACCCCAGTCCCTGAGTTTTTGAGGAGACTAATTTGAGTAATAATAAAACTCTGGTCTCCCGTAGAGTTGGCTCTGCATGAATTAAACTCTTTTTCTGTTGCAGTTTTCGTTTTGATAAATCAGCTCAGTCTAGGCAGAGGGCAAGGAGAATTTGCTGGGCAGTTGAATTTTGCCCCTATTATTGGTATTTGATTGTAGACATCAACAGAGCTATAATCAAGCCAAAACACATATAATATAATATAATTGCATATAATATATAATATAGTCAAGCCGAAACATATATAATACCTAATGTAGATACCATGATTCTCAATAGAGAATATAAAGATGCTCCCAAAATTAGGGGTATTCTCTACCTCTGTAAAATCAACCAATACATTAATTTGAATGGGTAGATACAGCTACTCATACCTGCTACATATTTCTTTCTCTAGTCTGTCTTAATTATTTAGAGTTTTGAACACAGTTTGTCAAATATATGACTTGTGATTTTTTTAGTAAATGATAGTAAGTAGATATCACCCATGTGATCACATATATATGGCAAATCAAAACAAGATACTGGGATTTTGGAAGGCCTGTATAGAAAAACCAAATCACCTTCAGATATGACAACCTGTTTTCACTGAGATTGTCATTCACGAACAAGGGCTTTTAATAATCACTGTCATCATTGTAGTTTGTCATGCATGCCTACCAGGCTCTTTTTTTAAAATAACAAATTAACAGGCATTTAAGATTAACCTATCCTGTGCTACATAAACTATTCTGGAATTACCTGAAAAGTAATGTTTAAATCTCTATAAAGGAATAGAAAATGGTGGGAAATGGAGACATATGCCCTTTAAAAATAATAACATAAATGAGGACGCTAGAATATTCAATCATTTATTAGGGTGAGCATACTAAAAGTGTTCCAGAAATCAAAGAAAATAAAGCAAAGTGATATAAGTCAATATAATTGTATTAGTGGCTTTCAGGCCTCGAGGCCAACCATTCAAAACTAGACATTTGGCTCTATATTTTATTCACAATAAACTATTAGTTTGATGAAGAAAACTAAAACATTTTTATTTTATTTATATTTATTTGACATATTTGGATATGGCTGTTCAGGGTGTCTGCACACAGAAGTAACCCAGCAAAGCTGCCTTTTGTGGGGAAGATATGAATCTGTAGAGAAAACAAAGGGAAGTAAACAACAGATGCATACAGGTTTCTTTGAGGCTCTCCTTTGTCCAGTCTAGGAAAGATTAACTAAGAATCTGACTACCTTTAAATATCTGACTGAAGCATCTACCATTGGCTGCCATCTATTCTTTCAGAGGGCTGTGACTTGTAAGATTTCATCTGCATAAGATCACCTTTGCTAGCCAGGCCTTCTCTCCCTCCCATAACGTGTTTGGCCACCATAACCCATTCTTGTTAAGCTTCAAGCTTCTATTCTTTCTGTAACTTCAAGATAACATAAAAATGTCAATTATCTCATCTTTTTTTGTTTTTGAAACGGAGTATCCTTTTGTTGCCCAGGCTGGAATGCAGTGGAGTGATCTCAGCTCACTGAAACCTCCACCTCCCTGGTTCAAGCAATTCCCCTGCCTCAGCCTCCCAAACTATCTCACCTTTTCTCAGTTTTTATATTCTATATAACTCCCATGTACACATGGCATGTAATGAAACATAAATGCCTTTTTTTTCCTGGTAATTTCTCTTATAGTTTCTTTTAAAACTCAAATTATCAAAACTTCAAGAAAAAAATTAAAATGTCCCATAATGAATAAATAAATGAATTTGTCAACAAATATTTGAATGATTGCACATAAATGTAGATAAGATAAAACTCTCATTATTAGATTTTATTTCATTTTGACAAATATGTCAGTTAGGTTAATGCCAAGAAAGCAGAAAATAATTGCATATAGAAAAGGACTAAGCAAAACCACAGAAACTGAAATTATAATTAATTGTAGGATTATGTACGAAACATCCTTGACAATGCCATTGAGGGATAAAATGAATGGATGAACTCAAGCATCATTTTAAAATTATGCGTATACATTTCTTAGGAGAAACGTATTTAATATTGAAGTTGTCAACATTAAAATAATGGAAATACCTCATATAACCCACACATATACACATTTACTATGTACCCATACAATTTTAAATGTAAAAATAAAATAAAATCAAAATAATCACAATAATCAGAATCTAGTTCAAACAAGTTTATTCAAGAGCAAAGCTGAAGATGGCTGTATTAGTCTGTCTTTACATTGCTATAAAGAACTGTCTGAGAATGGGTAATTTATAAAGAAAAGAAGTTTCATTGACTCAGAGTTCTGTATGGACTGAGGAGGCCTCAGGAACTTTACAATCATGGCAGAAGGTGAAGGGAAATGCTCAGCACATCTTACGTGGAGGCGGGAGAGAGGGAGAGTACAGGAGGAACTGCCAAGCACTTTTAAACCATTAAATCACATGAGAACTCACTCACTATCACAAGAACAGCATAGGGAAAGCCACCCCCATGATCCAATCACCTTCTACATGTGAGGAACACAAGAGATTTGGGTGGAGACACAGAGCCAAACAATATAATTGGCAATCCCGGAACCATACACTCCAAAGGAATGGGGTCAGTATTTTGAAGTTGTAAAGGTTAAGGTCATACTTATATAGGCATATATAAGGTCAGGGAGTTCCCATGTTACAGAATCAGTTGTCAATATTATACAAAGAATAAATTAAAGCAAAGGGTGATAATAATTGGATTATGAAGAAATCAGGCCTGGAAGATCAATCCAAAAAGAGATCAGCCTATATAAGTGGTGACTTTATGAACATCTCAGAAGTCAGTGACAAGTACTACTAATGTCATATACTGATCAAGAATGAATCTCATAATCATGTGGCAAATCCAACAATCTGATCGGTTCCCTCTAGTGGCAACACTTTGGGATAATTTAACCCAAGTGTTATCATGCCAGTTTATGCTTTGGGACAGAAAGGCAACTATAAAAAATTTTATAAAATACATTTTAGCTAATTTAAGGAATTTAGTTACAACAAGCAAGGCAAAAGTTCTGCTTTACATAGGATGGTAACAATCATCAATGTTCCTAAGATAACAATAATAAGAGCTACTATAAAATAAATATAAGCATTCATTCACATACATGCCTCCTCCCGTGTCTTGGGAAAGCTGACCACCTCTGATGTCATCTCCTTCTCATCCTGGCATCAGTTTATCTTAAGTCAGAGATCATCTTCCAGTGAAAAGGTTCATCCAGGAGATTCAATTTTCTTTTCTAGAGAGGTAAATCCAGGTGTCTATGCCTTTTAATTTAGCAATATAAGTACTCTTTATTTGGTAAAGTTCGGTCCATCTTATTTGAAGAAAGTCATTTACAATGTATTATTTCTAGCAGACAAAATCTAGCAGACAGAAAATCCATGATCTTTGAGATTTTTGTTTCCTGGGAGCTCACTGTGAAAAGATTATTTGCCAATTCATAATTTTTAATTAATTATTGAATAAGACTCTTAGATAAATGAATTTTTTTTACTATTAAGAAGGTAAAGTTTTCCCGTCTCTACTAAAAAATAAAAAAACTCGCCGGGCGAGGGGGCGGGTGCCTGTAGTCCCAGCTACTCGGGAGGCTGAGGCAGGAGAATGGCGTAAACCCGGGAGGTAGAGGTTTCAGTGAGCTGAGATCTGTTCACTGCACTCCAACCTGGGCGACAGAGTGAGACTCTGTCAAAAAAAAAAAAAAAAAAAAAAAAAAGACAAAGTTTTAAAGACATAATTTCATAAATCTGTCTGTTGTAATTTCAAATGAAGATGATCAGTGTTTACTGAAAGGAGCTGATCTTAAGGTTAACAAAACCAATGGAAGAGCTTTTGGCCAAATAACTTTGAAAACCTTGGTTGATTTTGCCAATTGGTTTTGAATATTCTATATGTGCTTTCTACTAATCCAGATTTCTAGGGGTAATAAGCACAACAGAAAAGTTGCAGGCCAGACTTACTACTGACTGAGTGAAGTGATTTGTCCAATAAAATGAATGCCTCTGTCACTGTGAGTTTCCAAAGGAAATCCCCAGTCAGAACTTTTTCTAAAAGGATTTTACCATTGCTAACGCCATTGCTCCTCTGTGTGGAAATGCTTCTACCCAATGAAAAAACATACAACTCATTACCAGTACGTATCTGTAGTCTTGTAAGGGTGGCAGCTAGATAATGATGGCCTTTCAGAGATCCTTGGGTATAGGAAAGGGTCCTTAGAATCCATGTATAGTTTTCCTGGATTATAATTTTGGCAGGTATGACATCTGTTGTCTACCTTATAAGCTATGGTCAGAGAAAGTTCTATAAATGTATTTGCTCCAAGCAACAATTTTGTCAGGACTCCAGTGAATTAGATTACACACATACGTTAAAAAGGTAACTGCAGTTCAGCAGAAGGTATGAACAAATCATTTGGCCTGTACCACATTTCATCTTTGAGAAGTATTTTTACCCTTGTGTTTCCCCACCTTTTTGTTCTGATTTTGGAGCTTTGAGTTGAGTTAATTTTATGTCAAATTCAGATGCTTTCTTAAAAGTTAATACAGGTTGTTTTTCTCACAAATGTGCTTAGAGCAGTATTCTTTGCCACCTATCCGCTCACTTATTTCCTCTGCTTTCTGTGGCATTTCATTTTGAATGATACAGACTTCTAATATTGGCCAGAGATTTTGGTAATATTATGGCCTCTAGTACTTTTGAAATAAAATGTTTATGTTTTATAGATTGACCCAGAGAAATTAAGAAACCTTTGTGCTTCCATTACATTCGAAAATCAAGGACTTCTCCAAATTTTGAATATAGTGTGAGTTCAGCAATGCCACCGCAGAATGAGGGACACACATATTAAGGGGTATTCCCTTTATAATTTCTTCAGCTGCCTTAACTCAGTGGTCCAGGCACCAGGGACAGGTTTCATGGAAGACAATTTATCCATGGACCAGGGTTGAGAGATGGTTTCAGGATGATTCAAGTACATTACATTTATTGTGTACTTTATTTCTATTATTATTGCATTGTAATATATAATGAAATAATTATGCAACTCACCACAATGTGGAATCAGTGGGAACCCTGAGCTTGTTTTCCTGAAACTAGTTGGCACTATCTGTGGGTGAGGGGAGACAGTGACAGACCATCAGTCATTAGATTGTTATAAGGAGCACACAACCTAAATCCCTTACACATGCAACTCACAATAGGGTCCCTGCTCCTATGAGAAATCTGATGCCACTACTCATGTGATATTAGGCTTACTCTGGTGGTCATGTGAGCAACGGGGAGTGGCTATAAATACAAATGAAGCTTCACTCAATTGCCTACTGCTCATCTCCTGCTGTACTTCACAGTTCCTAACAGGCCAAAGACCATTCCCCATCCATGACCTGGGGACTGGGGACTCCTGCCTTAACTAAAATAGCAGTGGCTGATATGGCTCTCATACAAAGTGGCAATTCTCTAGATACAGGGGATAATTGTTGTCTACAATGCCATGCAGGTTTATTTTGATCTCTGTGTTTTTGAGTTAGGACCCATAAAACATTTCCATCCCTTTCATATATAAATAATGAAAAAGGAAATTTATAATTTGGATGACCCAAAGCTGGGATGTTAGTAAGGTCATTTTTTGATCATTTATAAAGTTAGTCGATTTTCTTTAACGCAATCTAGAAAGTCTGGCATTTCTTGTTCTAAGACAGCATATAGGGGCCAGGCTTTTAAAAATAAATAAGGATTCCATTTCTACAACATCATGCTCTTTCCAAAAACTCTCTCAATTGTTCCTATATTCTCAGTGGTTGAAAAGCTAAAATTTCTTTCAACTTGTCTAGATTCATAGAAAGTCCTTCCTTAGCTATTAGGTGTCCTGAGTACTTTAGTTGCTTTTGACAAGATTGAATGAGGTGTTTTAGATGCCGTATGATATAGTTTGGCTTTGTCTCCCTACCCAAATCTCATGTTGAATTGTAATTCCCAATGTTGGGAGTCGGAGGTAGTTGTATCATGGGGGTGGTTTTCCCCCTTTTTGTTCTCATGATAGTAAGTTTTCATGAAATTTTTTTTTTTTTTTTTTGTGTAGCAGTTTCTCTTTCTCTCTCTCTTTTCCTACCATGTGAAGACATGCTTGCTTTCCGTTTGCCCTTCTGCAATGATGGTAAGTTTCTTGAGGGATCCCTAGCCATACCTCCTGCGTAGCCTGTGAAATGGTGAGTCAGTTAATCTTCTTTTCTTTATAAATTACTTAGTCTCAGGTAGTTCTTTATAGCAGCATGATTATGAACTAATATACCTTATAATCTTTTGGTGCCAATTGTTGTAACAAGTATATTCTATCCACTATGGAAGCCCATTTGTTCTCTGAGCAAAAAAGTAAATTATCTACGTATTTCATTAAGATAGACATCTCAATAAAGTCAACATCTGAGAAATCTGTTTTTAGTATTTGTGAAAAGTAAGTTTGGCTCTCAACATATGCTTGAGTCATGACTATTCAAGTATATTGTCTGTTTTTCTAAGTGAAGGCAAAGAGAAACCGGCCATCTTTACCTCTAGTAATGTTAAAGAATGTACTCCATGTCTATGTATGTAAAAAATTATGCATTATATGGAATAACTATGAGTAGGAAATGAGAATTAGGCACTACTGGATACTGTGGAATTATTATGTTATTTAATGCTCTCAAATTCTAGACAAATTTTATTTTACTCTAAGTGATTTTTTTTTTAACAGGAGGATTGGTGTATTGTAGGGGCTTGTACAAGGAATGTTAAGTCCTCTCTTTTATATAATGTAAAATTATAGATTATAATCATTCCAAGGCTTCAGTTCTCAAGGGACACTGTGTTTTTCTCTGCTTTATTTTGGATTCAGGTAGTACATGTGCAGGTTTATTACATGGGAATATTGCATGATGCTAAGGTTTGGGCTTCTAATGATTCTCTTGCCCAAGTAGTGAACATAGTACCTGATAGGTAGTTTTTACACCCTTACCCTCCTCTTCTTTCATTTTAGAGTACCCAGTTTCTACTGTCCTCAACTTTGTGTCCATGTGTACCTAATGATTAGCTCCTATTTATAAGTAAGAACATGTAGCATTTGGTTTTCTTTCTCTGCAGTAGTAACTCACTTAGGATAATGGCCCCCAGCTGCATTCATGTTGCTGCAAAGGGCATAATTTTGTCATTTTTATGACTGCATACTATTCCTTGATTTATAAGTGGCATGTTTTCTTTATCCATTCCACTGTTAATGGGCACCTGGGATGATTCCTTGTTTTTGCCATTGTAAATTGTGCTGCAATAAACATACAAGCACATGGATCTTTTTGGTACAATAATTTATTTTCCTTTTGGCAAATACTCAGTAATGGGATTTCTAGGTCAAATGGTAATTTTAGTTTTAGTTTCTTTGAGAAATCCTCAAACTGCTTTCTACTGGGTCTAAACTAATTTGTATTCCCACCAACAGTGTATAAGTATTTCCTTTTCTCCACAACCTCCCCATCTGTCTTTTGACTTTTGAATAATATCCATTCTTACTGGTGTAAGATGGTGTCTCATTGTGGTTTTGATTTGCATCTTTCTAAAGATTAATGATGTTGACTTTTGTTCATGTTTGTTGGCTGCTTGTATGTCTTCTTTTGAGAAGTGTATGACTGACATTCGGAAGCAGGTTTTATAAGTTCATTTGAATTTTTATTGAAATAGGTGAAACAGTTTATCAGTGGAGGACTTTGAACACAGTTGATCAGACAATACAATAGCAGGCTTTGTAAGTCTTCATTGCTTAATAATTTAGTGTCTTCAATGTCAAGATGAACAGTACTTGAATTCAATTTTGAAAAATGTTTGCTAATTTTTTTGTTATATCTGTTAATTCTGTTTTATCATTCATTAATTTTCTTTTTTTTTTTTCTGATTTCAGAAAAGTGAAACATTTCCCATGCATAACATTATTTGGAGAACTCCTCAAGGGAATGCATGCAATTGTGCTACTATGTCTATTTTGGAACAAGATTAACTGCAATACACAAATTCATTTGACAAATTGACACTTAAAAATAACTTCAGCCAAGTGCGGTGGCTCAGGTCTGTAATCCCAGCACTTTGGAAGGCCGACATGGGTGGATCACCTGAGGTCAGGAATTCAAGTCCAGCCTGGCCAACATGGTGAAACCCCATCTCTACTAAAAATACAAAAAAAATAGCCAAGCGTGGTGGTGGGCACCTGTAATACCAGTTACTCGGGAGGCTGAGACCAGAGAATTGCTTGAACCCA
>NW_012116154.1:10295461-10319801 GCF_000951035.1 Colobus angolensis palliatus | reverse complement strand
GGAGGCGGAGCTTGCAGTGAGCTGAGATCCGGCCACTGCACTCCAGTTTGGGGGACAGAGCGAGAATCCGTCTCAAAAAAAAAAAAAAAAAAAAAAGACTCATTAGCGAATAATACCTAAATCAATGATTTGGCAATTATTTTACAGTCTGGCTAAATAGAAAATTTATAACAGTTAAATTCTTTTTTACAAGTTTCATCTGCAAGCCAGACTTTTGTCTCTTATGAAAGATGTGGGTCTGCCATTTCATGATTTTTGTTGTATGTAATGAATAAGGAGAGAGAGGACATAATAAAGGAGAAGATAAAGAAACAGAAGAGAACAGAAAAGAAAAGGGGAATAATGGATATGAGAAGAGAAAGAAAGAGGCAAATAGAAAGATAGGCTTGAATACACCGGATATGAGATTTACAAAGCAGTGAGTGACTGTACTATGAGGAGATATAGAGCAGAAAGGAAAGCACTCAGCTAAGAAGATGAAGACGATGCACTCATTGTATCTGTGGTATAAGAAGTGGACATGTGAAGAGTAAGACCATGTAATGTGAGAGAGCAAAAAAATGGCCCTGCCTACAGTTACCTGGTAGTGGAAAGTTCTATTTAGAAATTATTTTTCTGAGCAACAAAATGTAGAAGATATCATAAAATATGAGGAATGCTGTTTACCCTTACTTGGTAATCTGTGTTCATAATTGTGTTACAGGAAGCACCCTAGAGGGTAATATAAAACTTGTTTTTTAGCAGGGTGCTGTGTCTCACACCTGTAATCCCTGCATTTTGGGAGGTCGAGATGGGAGGATCGCTTGAGCCCATGAGATTGAGACTAACCCTGGCAACAAAATAAGACCTAGTCTCCACAGAAAAATTAAAACATTAGCTGTGTGTAATGGTGCTCACCTGTAGTCCTAGCTACTTGGGAGACAGAGGCAGGAGGATCACTTGAGCCCAGGTGGAGCCTGCAGTGAGCGACACTCATACCACCAAACTTCAGCCTGGGTGATAAAGTAACACCCTGCATGAAAAAAGAAGAAGAAGAAGGAGAAGGAGAAGGAGAAGTAGAAGGAGAAAAAAAACAAATCTACACATAGTGACACAAAAGGGGAGATTGGGTTTAGTTTAGTTGATGATCGAATACAATTTTTTATAAGTATTCTCTCAGTTTCAATTAACTATGACTAGCAGTTTATTTTGTTAATCATTTCAAAAAATCAGCACCTGGATTCATTGATTTTTTGAAGGTTTTTTTGTGTGTGTCTCTATCTCCTTCAGTTCTGTTCTGATCTTAGTTATTTCTTGTCTTCTGCTAGCTTTTGAATTTGTTTGCTCTTGCTTCTCTAGTTCTTTTAATTGTGATATTAGGGTGTCTCTTTTAGATCTTTCCTGCTTTATCCTGTGGGCATTTAGTGCTATAAATTTCCCTTTAAACACTGCTTTTGCTATATCCCAGCGATTCTGATATGCTGTATCTTTGAGAGTGATGGGTATGGGAAGAGAAGGAAAGAGGCAAATAGAAAGATAGGTCTGAACACAGAGGATCTGAAATTTACAAAGCAGTGAGTGACTATGCTAAGAGGAGATTAGAGCAGAAATGAAGGCATCCAGCTAAGAAGATGAGGAGATGTTATCTTGTTGATCCAGAACACCATGGCCTACTCATGGTCGTACGGAAGTTCTTTTGAGGTACTGAACATTGAGAAGCACTTGACACTGGCCACCACCTTCTCAATGCTGATCATCTCCATGCTATAGGCCATCATGGGGCATCCACCTTCGCCATGTGGGCACTCATCATAATGGGTGCATGACTGATGTCAGACTCTGTTATATAGGTGTCATCACTCTCCATCACTGGATGATAGACTGGTGTCCCTGTAAGTTGGCCACCTGGTCCCCTTTCAGGATGAGACTGCAGATGCAGCAGTACAGCTCCCTGGACAGGAGAAGCTGGATAACAGGCAGCTTAATGTACTCCTGCTCATACTGGGTGATGTAGAAAGGGTCACTGAGGTCCTCGGGGATATTATATTGTTCAAGGACACTACTGCTTGCATTATGTATCAGGAGCAGGAATCCAGTCCCTTTACACTCTAGTTGAATATCAGTAGAGTCCACCAACAGGCACTATACACAGCGAGGAATATCAAAGATTCCAGAATCCAGTTTATAGTCCTGTAGAAAGAAACCAGTGACTGTAAACCGCAGTCATTGGTTTCAAAGAACTAATTTATTTCTGCCTTAATTTAGTTTATCTACCTAGTAGTCATTCAGGAGCAGGTTGTTCTGTTTCCTTGTAGTTTGCAGTTTTGAGTGAATTTCTTAATCCTGAGTTCTCATTTCATTGTGCTGTGGTCTGAGAGACTGTTTGTTATGATTTCCATTCTTTTACATTTGCTGAGGAGTGTTTTACTTCCAATTATGTCATCAATTTTAGAATAAGTGCGATGTGGTGCTGAGAAGAATGTATATTCTGTTGATTTGGGGTGGAGAGTTCTGCAGATGTCTATTAGGTCTGCTTGGTTCAGAGCTGAGTTCAAGCCCTGAATATCCTTGTTAATTTTCTGTCTTCTTCATCTATCTATATTGACAGTGGGATGTTAAAGTCTCCCACTATTATTGTGTTGGAGTCTAAGCCTGTTTGTAGGTCTCTAAGAACTTGCTTTATGAATCTGGGTGCTCCTGTGTTGGGTGAATATATATTTAGGATAGTGAGCTCTTGTTGCATTGATCCCTTTACCATTATGCAATGCCCTTCTTTGTCTTTTTTCATATTTGTTGGCTTAAAGTCTGTTTTATCAGAGACTAGAATTGCAACCCCTGCTTTTTTTGCTTTCCATTTGCTTGGTAAATATTCCTCCATCCTTTATTTTGAGCCTATATGTGTCTTTTCACATGAAATAGGTCTCCTGAATACAGCACACCGATGGGTCTTGACTCTTTATCTGATTTGCCAGTCTAAATCTTTTAATTGGGGCATTTTACCCATTTACATTTAAGGTTAATATTGTTATGTGTGAATTTGAACCTGTCATCATGATGCTAGCTGGTTATTTTGCACATTAATTGATGTCGTTTCTACATAGTGTCCTTAGTCTTTATATTTTGGCATGTTTTTGCAGTGGCTGGTACCAGTTTTTCCTTTCCATTTTTAGTGCTTCCATCAAGAGCTCTTGTAAGGCAGGCCTGGTGGTGATAAAATCCTACAACATTCACTTGTCTGTAAAGGATTTTATTTTTCCTTTGCTTATGAATCTTAGTTTGGTTGGATATGAAATTCTGGATTCAAAATTATTTTCTTTAAGAATGTTGAATATTGGCCCCACTGTCTTCTGGCTTATAGGGTTTCTGCAGATAGATTGCTGTTAGTCTGATGGACTTCTCTTTGTGGGTAAGTTGACATTTCTCTCTGGCTTCCTTTAACATTTTTTCCTTTGTTTCAACCTTGGTGAAGCTGATGATTATGTGTTTTGGTGTTGCTCTTCTCAAGGAGTATCTTAGTGGTCTTCTCTTTATTTCCTGAATTTAAACACTGGCCTGTCTTGGTAGATTGGAGTTCTCCTGGATAATATCCTGAAGTGTGCTTCCAACTTGATTCCATTCTCCCCATCACTTTCAGGTACACCAGACAATTGTAGATTTGGTCTATTCACATCGTCTCATATTTCTTGAAGGCTTTTTTTTGTTCCTTTTTATTCTTTTTCCTCTAATTTTGTCTTCACATTCTATCTCATTAAGTTGATCTTCAATCTCTGATATCATTTCTTCTGCTTGATCAATTAGGCTATTGATATTTGTGTATGCTTCACGAAGTTCTCGTGCTGTGTTTTTCAGCTCTATCAGGTCATTTATGTTCTTGTCTAAACTGTTATTCTAGTTAGCAGTTCCTGTAACATTTTATCAAGGTTCTTAGCTTCCTTACATTGGGTTAGAACATGCTCCTTTAGCTCAGAGGAGTTTGTTATTACTCACCTTCTGAAGCCTACTTCTGTCAGTTCATCAAACTCATTCTCTGTCCAGTTTTGTTCCCTTGCTGTTGAGGAGTTGTGATCCTTTGGGGGAGAAGAGGCATTCTGGTTTCAGAATTTTCAGCATTTTTGTGCTGATTTTTCCTCATCTTAGTGGATTTATCTACCTTTGATCTTTGATGCTGAGGACCTTTGGATGTGGCTTTTCCGTGGACATCTTTTCGGTTGATGTTGATGTTGATGTTGATGTTATTGCTTTCTGTTTGTTAGTTTTCCTCCTAACAATCAGGCCCTTCTTCTGCAGGCCTGCTGTAATTTGCTGGAGGTCCACTCCAGATCTGTTTGCCTGAGTATCACCAGTGGAGGATGAAGAACTGTAAAGATTGCTTCCTGCTCCTTCATCTGGAAGCTTCGTCCCAGAGGGGAACTGACCAGATGGCAGCTAGAGTTCTTCTGTATAAGGTGTTTGTTGGCCCCTGCCAGGAAGGGTCTCCCACTCAGGAGGCATGGGGGTCAGGGACCCACTTGACAGACAGTCTGTTTGTTAGCAGGGCTTGAGTGCTGTGCTTGGAGATCCACTGCTCTCTTCAGAGCTGGCAGGAAAGAACATTTAAGCCTGCTGAAGCTGTGCCTACAGACGGCCCCTTCACCAGGTACTATGTCCCAGGGAGATGGGAGTTTTATCTCTAAATTCCTGACTGGGGCTGCTGCCTTTCTTTCAGAGACACCTGGGCTCTGCTCAGTCTGAACTTCCCAGTAGCTTTGTTTACACTGTGAGGGGAAAACTGCCTACTTAAGCCTCAGAAATGGCAGATGCCCCTTCCCTCACCAAGCTCCAGTGTCCCAGGTTGACTTCAGACTGCTGTGTTGGCAGAGAGAATTTCAAGCCAGTGAATCGTAGCATGCTGGGCTCTGTGGGGTGGGACCTACTGAGCAAGACCACGTGGCTACCTGGCTTCAGCCCCCCTTTCAGGAGAGTGACTGGTTCTGTCTTTCTGGGGTCCCAGGTGCCACTGAGGTACGAACAAAAACTCCTACAGGTAGCTCAGTGTGTGCTCAAATGGCAGCCCAGTTTTGTTCTTGAAACCCAGGGCCCAGATGGTGTATGCACCCAAGGGAATCTCTTGGTCTGTGGGTTGCAAAATCCATGGGAAATGCATAGTATCTGGGCTGGATAGCACCATCCCTCATGGCACAATCCCTCACAGCTTCCTTTGGCTAGGGGAGGGAGTTCCCTGACCCCTTGCATTTCCCAAGTGAGGCAATGCCCCATCCAGCTTTCGCTTGCCCGCGGTGGGCAGCACCCACTGTCTAAGCAGTCTCAATGAGATGAACAGGGTACCTCAGTTGGAAATGCAGATATAACCTGCCTTCTGGGCTGGTCTCCCTGGGAGCTACAGACCGGAGCTCTTCCTATTCAGCCATCTTGCCTGGAACTTCTATTTTTCTCTTCAGAATAAACAACAACAACAAATAAAGAAATTGTATCAATTTAAATATTAAAAGATGGGAAGAATTCGGCCGGGCGCGGTGGCTCAAGCCTGTAATCCCAGCACTTTGGGAGGCCGAGACGGCGGATCACAAGGTCAGGAGATCGAGACCATCCTGGCTAACACAGTGAAACCCCGTCTCTACTAAAAAAATACAAAAAACTAGCCGGGCGAGGTGGCGGGCACCTGCAGTCCCAGCTACTCGGGAGGCTGAGACAGGAGAATGGCGTAAACCCGGGAGGCGGAGCTTGCAGTGAGCTGAGATCCGGCCACTGCACTCCAGCCTGGGCGACAGAGCGAGACTCCATCTCAAAAAAAAAAAAAAAAAAAAAATGGGAAGAATTCTTAAATAATGACAGAAAACTGGGTTGCCAAACAGGAATATTTACTGAAATATATGTACTAGAAATTCTATATTTGAAAGAAAATTTTTGTGCTTAGTTTTTCTAAAAATTATTCTTTATATTGGTGGTTTTTAAATAGTTACTTTAAGATGGACACATAGAAAATAATTTTATACATAATTGGTATCTAGCAATCAAAACATTTTACAATTAACATTTTAAGAAAATTACTATTAATATTTTAACAGCTTTGAAAATTATCTCCATAAATCTGACATCATTTCATTTTAATTATAAATTATCCAATATGTATTCCTAAGAGATACAATTTTTTTACAATAATCTTAATGCTATTATATGCCTGATATGATTAAAATGCATCTTTATTATCACCTAAATCCATATCATGATTATATTTTGAAGTTATCACAAGAATATCGTTTTAAAGTGTTTTGGTTTAAACTGAAAAATATTCATCAGTTGCATTCAATTAATGTAACTCTTAACTTCTTAAAATTGATAATTTTTATTTTTAAAGTAGTTTTTTACATGCTATTTGCTAATCCTGTGGAATTAGACATCGTATTTGAGCTGTAGAATTTCCCATATCTTTAATTTGGCGCCTTGATTCCTCATGACATTGTTTACATATTTACTGTATCTCTCACATATTCAGTATACGGTAGTTTTAGAGACTTAGACTCAAGTTTAATTTTTTTGGCATGAGCACATTATAGCTGGAGCTGTGGAGTTGTGTTAATATAACACCAGGAAGTACATAAGGTCTGGCTGTCTGATATGGTTTGGCTCTGTCTTCCCACCCAAACCTCGTCTTGCATTGTAATCCCCATGATCTCTACATGTCAAGGAAGAGACCAAGTGGAGATAACTGGATCACGGAGGCAATTTCCCCCATGCTGTTCTTATGACAGTGAGTGAGTTTTCACGAGATATGATGGGTTTGTAAGTGGTTGCCAAGTTCCTCCTTCAGTTATTCTCATTCCTGCCACCTTGTGAAGAAGGTACCTGCCTCCCTTTGCCTTCCTCTGTTATTGTAAGTTTTCTGAGGTTTCCCTAGCAATGTGGAACTGTGAGTCAATTAAACCTCTTTCCTTTATACTTGATTCAGCCTCAGAAAGTTCTTTATAGCTGTGGGAAAATGAACTAATACACTGTCTCACCTTAGTAATGTTTAAAACTGACACTTGGATTCAGGTGTGGGCAGCTATATCAGACTATTATGATATGTTCCATCATGCTTTCAAGTTTCTCAATTAACTATTATTTATTTTGAATACCTCAGTGGAATTTCTTGTTTTCTAGAGTACATGGTAAGGTGACATTGTAAGTTTTTTATTCTGGCATTGGTTGTTCTGTAAGAAGCCGTGGTTCCTTTTAGTAAGAAAGGCTTTTTGGCCGGGCGCGGTGGCTCAAGCCTGTAATCCCAGCACTTTGGGAGGTCGAGACGGGCGGATCACGAGGTCAGAAGATCGAGACCATCCTGGCTAACACGGTGAAACTCCGTCTCTACTAAAAAATACAAAAAACTAGCCGGGTGAGGTGGCGGGCACCTGTAGTCCCAGCTACTCGGGAGGCTGAGGCAGGAGAATGGCGTAAACCTGGGAGGCGGAGCTTGCAGTGAGCTGAGATCCGGCCACTGCACTCCAGCCTGGGCGACAGAGCGAGACTTCGTCTCAAAAAAAAAAAAAAAAAAAAAAAAAAAAAAAGAAAGGCTTTTTAAGATCCCAACCTAGCCAGTAGAGTTACTCATTGTTAGTGATTTGTTACTACTTTTAAGACTTTATAGTGGGCAGAGATTAAAAATATGTGTTCTTCAGAAAGAAAGATAATTCATATTGAGTTTATACTATTTAAATATCAAGTATAAGTTATAGATTTTCCCTCTATATTTTTTCTTTCTTTCCTATTTGCTATTGACACGGACACAATCATCTGAAAGTATAGCAAGATGCTTTTGTAAAATCTTATGAAATAATTCAATTTATTTTGCACAGAAATAAAATATCATTCATTTTATGTAAATACAGTTGATGCTTTAACAACACAGGGTTGAACTCTGCAGATCCATATATATACGTGAATTTTCTTCTGCCTCTGCCAATCTTGAGACAAGATCAACTTCCTCCTCCTTCTCCTCAGCCTACTTAAAGTGAAGACAATGAGGATGAAGATCTTGAAAATTATTCACTTTCACTTAATGAATAGTAAATATCTTTTCTCTTCCTTACAGTTTTCTTAATAACATTTGGTTTCCTCTAGTTTACTTTTTTGTAAGAATACAGTAGATCATAAATAGAACACAGAAAATATGTTTATTTATTTATTTTTATTTTCATTTATTATTATTATACTTTAAGTTCTAGGGTACATGTGCACAATGTGCATGTTTGTTACACTTGTTTATTAAGTGTTTATGATATTGGTAAAGCTTCTGATCAATAGTAGGCTATTAGCAGTTAAGTTTAGGAGTAGTCAAAAGTTAAATGCTCATTTTTGACTGCGTGAGGAGTTGATGCCCCTAACTCTCACATTTATTAAGGGTCAACTGTATTAGATAAGTTTCATTTTAAAATAGTCAAACTATTTTTTCATCATATTAATCCTATTTATACTAACTTGAATACTTTTATAATGCATCTAGTAATTGTAATATTATATGTAATTAAATGAGCACATATCGCTTTGACACAAACAGGTTTGTGAATAAACATAACTGATTCCTGTTAAGCATTGACCTTTATCTTTATGGCAAGTTTAAGGACATGCAGCAGACTACATAAAGAGCTTCAAACATATTACAAAAGGAATGGAAATTATCATTTAAGAAAATGATACAGATAAGTGAGGTTTCTGAAGAGAACTTCTACTCTCTTTTAGTAGGGATAATTTCTATCTTTACCTATACCCAAATGATTCTGCATTTATTCCAGCCTTCTTTTGGACTTTTGTTAGAGTTTAGTAATACTCTTCAGTCAAGTTTGATACATTTTAGGTTAAATTGCCCCCGGTGTTTTAAAGTGCATTTGTTAAGGCAGATGGTATCTATATTTCCATTACACTTTATGGAAAATATCGGCCTTTTCACACTACTTTTCCAGTCAGACAAAATATTAAGCTCCAGCTAAGGAATACTTTCATATGAATTTACTAGACAATCTCTAAATCTAACTCTATTGTATTCATCCGTTTTCACACTGCTATAAAGATACCACCTGAGACTGGGTAATTTATAAAAGGAAGAGGTTTAACTTACAGTTTTGCAAGGCTAGGAAGTCCCCAGGAAACATACAATTATTGCAGAAGGTGAAGGAGAAGCAAGCACCTTCTTCATAAGGCGGCAGGAGAGAGAGAGAGCAAGGGAGGAAGTGTCAAACACTTTTAAACCATCAGATCTCATGAAAATTCACTCACTATCATGAGAACAGCATAAGGGAAACCACTCTCATGCACTAATCCCATCCCACCAGCTCCCTCACTCTACAGGTGGAGACTACAATTCAAGATGAGATTTGGGTAGGGCCACAGAGCCAAATCATGTCATTTTGTCTCTTGTCCCTCTCACATTTCAAAACCAATCATGCGTTCTCAGAAGTCCCCCAAAGTCTTAAATCCTTCTCAGCAATAACCCAAACATCCAAGTCCATAGTCTCATCTGAGACAAGGAAGTCTTTTCAGCCTATGAGCCTGTAAAACAACAACAACAACAACAAAACATGTTAACTACATCCAAGATACAATGAGGGTACAGGCATTGGGTAAATGTTTCTGTTCCAAATGGGAGAAACTGGCCAAAATAAAGGGGCCACAGGCCAAAACCCAACCAGGCAGTCATTACATTTTATGGCTTCGAAATTATCTCCTTTGACTACGTGTCTCAAATCCAGGGCATGCTGATGCAAGGGGTGGACTTCCAAGGCCTTAGACAGCTCCACCCCTGTGGCTCTGTACAGACCCTGTGGCTGCTTGCACAGACTGGTGTTGATTGCTTGTAACTTTTCCAGGTACATGGTGCAAGCTGTCAGATCTACCATTCTGGGGACTGGAGAACAGTCTTCTCACAACTGCAATAGGCAGTGCCCCCATGGGGACTCTCCGTGGGGACTTCAACCCCACATTTCACTACTGAATAGCCCTAGTAGAGGTTCTTCATGACAGCTCCATCCCTGCAGCAGACTTCTGCCTGGACACTTGGGTGTTTCCATACATACTCTAACATCTAGGTGGAGGTTCCCAAAGCTCAACTTTTGTTTTCTGTGCACCCACAGGCTCAATACCATGTCGAAGTCATCAAGGCTTGGGGCTTGCAGCCTCTGAAGCAAGTGCCTGAGCTGTACCTTGGCCTCTTTTAGCCACAGCTGGAGCTGGAGTGACTATATACAGGGCACCAAGTCCTAAGGCTGTACAAAGCAGCAGGGTCCTGAGCTTATCCCAGAAAACCATTTTTCTCTGGTAGGCCTTTGATCCTGTGATAATGGGGGCTGCCATGAATGTCTCTGACATGTCTTGGCAACATCCTCCCCGATGTCATGGCTATCAACATTGGGCTCCTCATTACTCATGCAAATTTTTTGCAACTAGTTTGAATTTGTCCCCAGAAAATGGGATTTTCTTTTTCACCACATGGCCAGACTGCAAATTTTCCTAATTTTTGTGTTCTGCTTTCCTTTCAAACATAAGTTTCAATGTCAAATCTTTTTGTCAGCATATATAACTATACACTTTCAGAAAAAGCTTCTTGAATGCTTTGCTGCTTAGAATTTTTTTCTGCCTGATACCCTAAATCATCTCTCTCAAGGTCAAAGTTCCACATATCTCTAGGAGATGGACAAAATGCCACGAATCTCGTTGCTAAAGCATAGCAAGAGTGACCTTTTTCTAGTTCTCAATAAATGTATCATCTTCATCTGGGACCACTTCATCCTGGACATTATTGTCTATATCACTGTGAGCATTTTGGTCAAAACTATCAACAAGTATCTAGGAAGTTCTAAATTTTCTCATATCTTTCTGCCTTCTTCTGAACCCTCTACAGTGTTCCAACCTCTGCTCATTTCCTGATTCCAAAGTTGCTTCCACATATTCAGGTTATCTTTATAGCAATACCCCTCTACGCCATTAATAATTCTCTGTATTAGTCTATTTTCACAGTGTTATAAAGATACTACCTGAGCCTAGGTAATTTATAAAGAAAATAGGTTTAATTTGCTCCCAGTTCTTCATGGCTGTGGAGACCCCAGGAAACTTACTATCCTCATAAAGAAAAGAAGTGAGCACCTTCTTCACAAGGTGGCAGGAGAGAGAGAGGCAGCAATGGAGGAAGTGCCAAATGCTTTTAAACCATCAGATCTTGTGACTCACAATCGTGAGAACAGCATCAGGGAATCCACTTCTATGATCCAATTTCCTCTCACCAGCTCCCTCCCTCAACACGTGGGGAATACAGTTCGAAATACCATTCAAGTTCAGATTTTGGTGGGGACATACAGTCAGACCGTATTACTTGCTATCTGAAACAATTGTACTTTTGTACTTCTTTGTTACAGCTATACCTGTTTGAAGAAACTGATGTAAATATGTGATTTTTTTTTTCTGTCTTTATACCCTGTAATTGGTTTTGAAAAACTGCCT
Source organism: Colobus angolensis palliatus (assembly GCF_000951035.1). Lineage (NCBI taxonomy): Eukaryota > Metazoa > Chordata > Mammalia > Primates > Cercopithecidae > Colobus > Colobus angolensis. The sequence goes on along the minus strand of NW_012116154.1, from coordinate 10,308,356 downwards.
CATTAGGAAAGTCTACATTTTTTTTTGTTGAGATAATTTCATAGAAACATTCTTAAGATTTTCTATAAATTTTGGTCTAATTAGATTGTTATTACTTTTCAAGTCAACCTTAAACATTTTTGTTTTAAAGGAGATAACTTATTCTGGCTCTGACTTAAAGTATAGACATATTAAATATTTCAATGAAAATTCTTTATCTTTTCTTCTTTTCTTCATTTCTATTTTTTGTATTTGACTGTCTCTTACATTTTCTTGACTCATTTAATTAGTGATTTATCTATTTCATTTACTATGTTAAAGATTTTTTCTATTTAATTAACAATTTCACTTTTCATGTTCAATGTTATTAAACTCAACTAAATCACATGAATTTTAATATTGTTACCTTCATTTTTATTATTTTAGTAAAATTTTAGTTTGTTGCCTATTCCTGTAATTTTCTTCTTTTTTTCCTAATTTGGTAATATATAAATGTGTTTTAAAACTTCTTGTTGTGTTATATCTATGTTTCCACAAAATTATTCCAGACTATATTTAGAACAATTTATTTATTATTAAATTATACATCCAAAAATTGATATTGTTTTGAGTTCTTCATTAATGATTTTGTAATTTATAGTTACTTTTATTTAACTTTTGATTAGCGTTTTATATTTATTTTACACAAAATCTATAAGATGTGGAATTAATTAAAACGTTTTTGTAGCCTAGTGAATAATTAGTATAATTGGTATATTTGTTCTGTAAAGAAGAACATTTCTATTTTGTGTTTTTTGTGAACGTTTCAAGATATTACGTTGTTTCAATTTTACATAACATTGATTTTCTTTTGTCTACCTTCTCTGTCATACCTGAGTGAGAATAAAGTCTACGACAATATTACTTTCTTAATTCTCTTCCAACCAAATTCTAATTCATTTTTGACTTGCACCTGTCTTTCACTCACTCTATATCCAGTCATTACTAAGTATCGTTAATTATTTTCAAACGTGTTTCATGACTTATGTCATAATTTTCAATATTGGTGTTTATTGTTTTTATTAAAATTATTACATCTGTTTTGAGACTTTTTCCCAATCTACACTTCATACTTCTATCAAATAAATCCTTTCAAAATAAAATGTAATACTTTAGTTTATAAAAACTATTAAAGATTTTATTGAATAAAGAAAATCTGATCTCACAGAAAGCACCTTGATTTTATGGTTATTTCACTTATTTTGAAAGAATTTTTATAACTTAATTCTAGAATGATCTATAATCTAAATACTTTAATTTGCTAATTGTCTATGGATTTAAATGTTTATCAAATCAAAGCTTAAGAGTTTAATTAATTTACTTTCTTATTTTCTTCTAAAATATTCATCATAAGAAAGTCTGTGTGGCTCTTTTAGGCTTCTGTGTAGTTTGGTTGCGGAGGTAATAAGATATAGATAAAAAATTAACTGTGAAAATAATAGAAATAGGTTAAAAACTTTAATAATGATACATACATGTAGTATACTTTACGAGACATGCTTTTCAAAACAATTTTTTTTTGCATGCAAATCCTACTTGGTCTTAACAGTTTTTTTTTTTTTTTTTTTTTGAGGCGGAGTCTCGCTCCGTCCCCCAGACCGGAGTGCAGTGGCCGGATCTCAGCTCACTGCAAGCTCCGCCTCGCTGGTTTGCGCCATTCTCCTGCCTCAGCCTCCCGAGTAGCTGGGACTACAGGCGCCCGCTACCGCGCCCGGCTAGTTTTTTGTATTTTTTAGTAGAGACGGGGTTTCACCATGTTAGCCAGGATGGTCTCGATCTCCTGACCTCGTGATCCGCCCGTCTCGGCCTCCCAAAGTGCTGGGATTACAGGCTTGAGCCACCGCGCCCGGCCGGTCTTAACAGTTTAATGAAAGAGTATATTTCAACTGGGATTATTACAAAGTGGTGAGGTGTCTAGTTTCTTAATTTGGCATGATTGCAAGAATAAATGTAGATCTTCTCAAAAAATAGTCAAAAGAGAGATTAGATTTAAAGAGAGGAGCTATTCTTCCTACAATGAACTCTACTTACTATATATATATATATTTCTTAAAACAGATAAATGAATCAGTTTAAAAAATAATAAATGGGCATATATCCCACCCCAGTTATTGCAAAAACGAAAATGAGAAGTAGAAGGGAAAAGAGGAGAAGAAGAAACTTCAATATTTACATATTTTGAGGTTGGAGAGTTGACATAAAGAAAAAAATGGAGTGAATATAGTATCTGAAAATTTTAATAACAGTCCTTCAGTTATTTATCTAGAAATAAGATGAAGGGAAGCAGTAGAAGAAGGTGAGGAGAAAACACTAGGTTTTATATGCTAGATGCCTTTTAATGGTTAACCACTATACTTTTACTAATAAAAATCTTTTAATTTAAAATTTTCACAGTTATAATAAGTAAAATTAGAGTTTACCATTTCATATGGTATTTAGTAGTATTGATACATCAGGCAGAAAATGAACAGATGATGATGTCATAGTGGCCAATCCACTTGATCTGAACAGTGCAATTTGGATAACTACACATTTGAAAAAGGAAAACAATTTTGCCTAAATAATGATTTAGGAATTTTTATTTTTTCATTGCTATTGTTGTAAATTCTACATTTTTCTTTCTGTTTAGTACGTATTTATCCAGATAATACTTTTCAATCAGAATCACACTGGAGAGGGAGACAGATGAATAAATAAGTGGACAGAGAAATCATGACTATGCAGTTTTCTTGGAATTAAGGAATCTGAACTCCGGAATATTATTCATCCATAATGCTTCCACTCCAAGACAGTTTCTTCTTAACTTCTTATCAGACAGTATATCAGTGTGAAAGACTGTCAGGTAAACGTGTTATGTGAGACTGAGTCCATATGTCTTGAAACCATTCAATCAGTAATATCTGTTTTCGATTATAGTTTACATAATAAATTTTCTTATTTATCTCTTTCCTTGCACTCCTTTCCACATTTTTCCAAAATAATGATTATGTTATTTTTCTCCCTTTCCACTTTCTTTTTTTCTGCAAATTGCTGGGTTTTGTTTGTTTTTTGGCAGTTAAAGACAGGTTTTCTTTAGTTAAAACCTGAGAGGTGCTCCTGGCCAATTTCAACCAAGAGTGCTTTCTCTTACAGACTAAGAGTATATTGGTTTTAGGGTGAGGGGCCTTATTACAGCTTGGAATGCTTATGTGTGTGGAGAAGTTTATGGTGGGGTTGGAATCTCTCTGGAAGGAGGGGAGGTTATCTTGGACAAACATCTTTCTGGCACAGAGGGAACTTATCTAGATACTAGCATGTCTCCAATCAGGGAGGAATTTGGAATGTTTCTGATTGAAGATGTTATTTGTGGTTTATTGTCATGCTGACTTTAGCCATTAGGCTGATACCCTTTGGATTTCAGTGGTGTTCTTAATAATGTGAACTCCAGAATGAGGGGTTTGTCCAAGATGGTGATGCTTCTGCTCTGTCAATCCAGACCCTATAGTTATCAAAAAGAGGAGGGACTGCATGTTCTTTCTGACTACTTCCTGCTGATGAGGGGACAGAGAGTTTTTTGGTCTCGGGTTGAATGTAAGAGCAATGCCATCTGTAGATGTTTCTGGATAATTGTCTGTGAAATGGCCGTGTTCCTGTCAGTTAAAAATCTTTGAAAAAGATTAATTTAGCAGGGTAAGAACATTAGTTGCAGGCATATTATTTGGAGAGGGTCCAGGAATGGGATGGTTATGCTATGATTTTGCTTCCAAACCAAGTATCTGTTTGGTTGTTTTGATTGTCTCTTAGCTTTTTAGCCCTTTCTTTAAGTTTTTCAGCAGCGTTTTTTACGAGGCCAGATTGAGTGATACGGAAACAACTTTCTTCATCTAATGAGAAGCAGAGGCACATTTTTGGAACGGCTTATGTGTTATTTTTTTGTTAGTAACCATTATTCCTGCTATGAGGATAATCGTTAAGCAAAATGCTATAGTAATTGAGATTCTCTGTCTGATATTCCACCCTGAGGTGTTAACAGTATCTATTCCTACTGCAAATAGCAGAGTGACTAAAGCAATTCCTGCAAGGGTGGTGTAGTAAATAATTGTCATTAAGAAATTTTAATATTTGGCTTAGAAGGAGAGGTAGGAATGACAAAAATATTTGGTGAAGTAGAGGTGAGACTGAGTAAAATGAGTAGTACTTACTTAGTTATTTATCTTTTATGATTTTCAGCTTAAGATTTCCTATTTCTTTATATTGCTATTTAGGGTGTTTCTTTAGACTGAAGGGGTTACTTCTTCAGCTTTCCAGCCTTTGACTCGAGTGTGATAGATTTAGGAGTTGAATCTTGTAACAGATACCATGTTAGTTACCCTGGGTTCCATGAACTCACTAAACGTGGGAGTGAATGATCCCGGGCATCCTCAGTTATTAGTTGTCTGCACCAGCAGTGAAGAGATTTCTTCCTGTGATGGTTGGGGGGCTTAGAGGCAGCACCTACTGAAACATCTGCTTTTCAATTTATAGGGCTTTGAGAAAGCACAGCTTATTTTGGAAACTTGTAACCAGAAAAAATATAATTTAATTTAAACAGTAGAAAATAATAAAAATTGCAAAACATTAGGCAACCCTAGAATTTAACAACAGGTGTGCTATGGTTTTTGAAACATAATTTTTTCTCTCTAGTTTCCCATTTTTATTAAAAGGCAAATCATGGTAGAACTGGTTCGCTTTACTATACTTGGCTTAATTATTTGCTTACTGAGCAGCAAGAATAATTACTTGTTATATAAGCCTTTTAAACTGACTTTGATGGAACTTTATTCCATAGAAGCAATCTGAGAAAAGGCCTTCTTAAAGTCAGGCCCAGTCATGGATCTGTACTATCAAATACCTATGAGTTGGGTGAATTCCTCTCTTCTTGAAGTTCCAAGGTAACTTGGGGTTCCCGGCCTACTACAAAGTGACATTCGTTACTTACCACAGATCCGGAAACGCTGTGCAGGGACTGTGTATGCTAAATATGAGGCTAGTTTTCCAAGGGCTTTATTGCTTTTTAATTCAAGTTTGATTCCTTAAAGGAAAGCATACCATCCCAGTTAAAGCCTTGGTAACAAAAACCAGTTTTTCCCATTGTGCCCCACTACAAAAGAAAATCGATTCTTACTGCACTTATGCAAGTAACTATATTGCCATAACTTAAGAATACTCACAGATAGTTTCCAAATTCCAGAGAAAATCAGGTAGAGAGAAACAAATATGCTTCAGATTTTGTTTTTGGGAGTACAATAAATTGTTAAAAGCTGTTAATAGCTCAAAAGAAAAATTTCTTTGACTTTGAAAAGCAAAACAAAGGATTAGTAACATTTTAAGCAAAACATTAAAAAGATTTCTCCAGTCTCCTATTAGTTCATTTTATGAAGCTAATTTCTGTTCTGCTTAATATTAAGGAACATTTTAACTCTTCAAGATTTCTGAATGTTTTTCCTCTATTTCGATGTTACAGACTCCAGTCATGAGAGACCTGCATTCAAGAGTCCCCGTTAAAACTTTGTAGCTAATTATAAAACCACCTTTGAAAGAGGACCAAAACAAGACAACAATTGTTCATGGATGACAAAAAGTTTTAGGGTAGGCAAGTTAAAGACACAATTGGCAAGGATATCTGTTCCTTCTGTGGCATACAATAATTTTACCATAACAATTATAATAATTACTGATAATGTACACTAAGATATATCAGAATTATAGGAGCCTCCCATAACTTTGGGACACATACCAATAACATATTTATACAAATATAGCCCAAAGAAAGCCAAACACCATTTTATATTCAACAGTGCTTCATGTGTGATTTTATACCAGATAAGCCAAGTTTCACCTTTATATTAGTGTGCTGTTAATGTTGAACTCAATTTTAATAAAACCTTGTAGACATATTTACTCAATTTTAATGTTTGACCATAAGGTAAGATTTTTATAGACCCCTTTTAACCCTTTATAATTTGTGTTAAAGATCAGTTAGTGCTTTAAGGGAAACCTATTGTGATTTTAATGATCAATTTACAGAAAAACTGGATGATACTGCTTTAACTTTAGCCAATATGTTTACACACAGAATTTCCTTTACAATTAACCTTTCAAAACTTGCTTAAACCTTCAAAACAAATTTTTAACCTTTTAATCTGGGTAAAACTCCACATTCTTATGCCTCCTTATAATCTTTTTACCAAAAGTATATTTTACTTTCCTTATAGACCTTACACAAAAACTGTCTTTTCAATAGTGTTAAATACATGTTACACTGTTAACTCTTAACAACCTTTACTTTTGTTGAAAACCTTGGTAAGTTTGGGAATTTAATTATGTGCCAGATGTAGACCCTAGGACCTAGGACAGAAGTGCAGGTAAGGTCTGGCTTATTCCAACATTTAACTCCATATGTCCTAGGTTTTACCTTAGCTGCAAAGCAGGAAAGTTGTACAGCTAAGAGTTACAGTGACATTTTATAAAGCATTCAGGAGGCCTAATCAGTTTTAAATTATACAACATTCCCGCATAAATTCCCTTTTATAAAATATTTCATGACTTTCACAGACAATTTCTGCCATGCCTTAACTTTCTGACTTGTAAACATCCCTCTCTTTAAACAACCAGTTAATTTACTTTAGGACAGGAATTTACCATTTAAGATTCTTTTTATATAAATGTCTGTTTCTTTAATGTTAAAGATGATAACTGTTCTTTCCCGAAACAAATTTCCTTCATGTCTGTGTACTAGACTGCCTAAGACCACAAGTTAGGAGCTAGGATGTTTTACTAAGTAGTTTAAGATATAGCTATCTTCGTTAAACCAATGTTAATGTTTCATTTATTAAAAAAAAAATTACACAACCAAAGATAATTTTGTTTCAGCTGAGTTTTAGTTTTGTAGCCTTTATGCCAAATATTGACACCTTATGGTATTTGGCAGAGATAAGTATGAATTTGCCTGATTAAAAAATGCCAACAAAAATGTATGCTGGCAACTCTAATTCCTCATTTTATTATACCAATAAGTTTTTAAAGATTAAAGCCACATGAGCTGAAAGGTCCTACAGCTTTTACTTTTCCTTTAAAAATATTTGATTTAAGTGCTTATTTTTCTTACGTCAATTAATTAGAGCTCTTTTAATAGACATTGCATGCACAACACATATATAGCAACACAGACAACCAGAAGAAGATTCAGTAGTTATAAGACCTTTTTTTTTTTTTTTTTCCTGCTAATTTTCCAATTGGATTATTGGCCTTTGGGTGAGGCCCTTTAAGAACAGGATTAGTCAAACAATTTCCAGGGCCTAATAAACAAGTATGGCCAGAAGACAAAGACAGATTTTGAGAGGTACTTATTCACCTCTAATTCCAGGGTATCCATAAGGAAAACGGATTTTTTTTTTTTTTTCCCAAATCGGGATTTGTGGTGCCTTTTCTGTTTTTCCAAGGGATCCCAGGCAGGCCACCAGCAGTTATTGTAGGGTTCTTTGTACATGCACCAAGAGTGACAAGACGGAGTGGAGAAAAGTAATTCAGTTAACTGGGAAGAAAACCTTTTCCAGGAAAACAAGATTGATGAAGAGAAAAATATAAAGAGAAGAACATAAAGGCCTTTTGAATATACTTATAGCTTTGATCTGCGACAAATCAGACGTGAACATGAATGCGAGCAATGCTTTCAACTCCAGCCACTTCCCGGAGAGGGAGAATGGCAGAAGAGGTTTCTGAATGGGTAACAGTTGGGGCTGAAGGCTTGGAGGAGGGAGGGGTCACTAGGGCGGAGGGTTTGGACCCGGAAGGAATGGGGGTGTAGGGGGATAAGAATATAGAGAGTGTTCATCTGCAGCGTGAAAAGGAGTTTCAGAGGAAGGAGAGACCTGGGGAGGGTTTTCGTTAAGAAGAAAGATTTTATGAGAGGTGCGAGCTTGACACGGGGAAGGCTTGGATTTAAGGTAGAAGTAGAAGAAAGCCTGATATAGGGAACCTCTCGCCATTTGCCATTCCTTTTTATAAAGTTGTTAAGGTTCCTGAGAATTTGCAAGTCAAAGATGCCATTTTATTGCGCCACCAGCTGTCATTATCTAATGTGTATTGGGGCCAGGCCTTGTTACAGCAAACCACTAAATACTTAAGCCAAGTTTGGGGAGGTTGTGAAGGAGACAGCACAGTGGAGAGGGTGTAGGAATGTGTGATTGTTTGGCACCCAGGTGGGCTGGTGAGAAGAAGCCAAGGGTGTATGTTTTCGTTCTAGGTGTCCCCAGACAAAAGACAGAGACCCAGAATCCTCTTTCTATAGAGGATAGTCAAGTTGAGAAGAAAACTGGGCATCCTCCAGAGGCCCACTAGCTTAGTACTGCTAGTTCTCTGAGGACAGCAGACCTGACTTTTCCCAGGTACCGTGAGAAAGCCAGGGGAGGGCAGATCTTACTAGTTGGCTGGATTACTGTCCGATGTTGGATGTTTCCTTTGGAATCAGCAAAAGACCTCTTGGACAGCAGCCACACGAGAAAGAGAGAGGGAGAGACCGAGAGACAGAGAGAGAGAGAGAGAGAGAGAGAGAGAGAGAGAGAGAGAGAGAGAGAGAGAGAGAGAGAGAGAGAGAGAAGGAAAAGTGAAGTGAGGGAAAAGACGGGGGGCAGGTGGCCAGAGACCTTCAGGATCCAGGAACTAATTCAGGATGAGCTTCCCGGGTTGCAAGAGAACCTCTGCCCGCAGCACTCGTCCTGACTTTCAGCACCAAATGTGAGAGTTAAAGGAGGAGGAAAGAAACGTGAAACATGGCTGGCAGTTAAAGACAGATTTTATTTAGTTAAAACCTCAGAGGCGCTCCTGGACGATTTCGGTCAGAAGCCTGCTGTTATTTCTTTAGGATACGCTACTTTTATTGCCATTGACAATCAATGTAAAAGTACTAAAATTCTATCACATGCCAGCACTCAATTAACAATGAAGTTTCAGCAAACTCTATTTGCATTCACATTCTGTTTTATGTACAGGTTTAAAATTGTGATTCATTCCTAACACCACATACACAGTTGAAATCAGTAAAAGGCAAGGATAGAAGGCAGAAATCATCTATTTGAATGTAAAAATAAATATTGTTACCTATAGGAAGCCATCCTATTTCTTGCTTGAGGGAATTGAATACACTGTAATATAATGTAATCTTTAAAAGCATAATGGCACAGAGACATCTGTGAATAGAGTGCACCAATTCTGACATTGACAAATGGTTCAAGAGTGGATGGAATGTAAATGGAACTGACAAACTTTCCAATTCCACTGACGTTTAGGTACTTTAAAAATCAAAGAGCTCAAATCATTTTAATGCTAGCACTTGCACAAGACTTTTAAAGCCTGTTATTTTTAAAAGAAGTCCAAAAACACAACATTGCATTGTGTTATCATATAAAGTTGCAAGGTAGTCTAATATAAATCCAAGCTTATAGAAATCATTCTTCTGTGAGAGAATAGAAATGTTGATTTAGCAAGGAAAATAACAGCCATATCTCCTATTGTACCAAGGAAAAACTAGCCATCAGCCCAAGAAGTTACTCAAATTTCTGCAATGACACCTACAAATTAATGTGTAATCATTGTCTTTTTATTTCTTCTGTTCCTTTCTCTGTCTCTTCAAGAGGGTTATGCATTTTCCAGGTGCCTAATCCTGACTGCCTTCCCTAGCACCTTGCCAAATACATTATCTAATTAACTATCATGTCTTGCTCTTCCTCCCTGTCCATAAAATTATGCTTGTTTTATTTTTCTTCCTATTGCTTCCTCCTCCTCCAAAAAACAGCTTTCTTCACTTCAGAAGTTCTTCTAAATTCTATTAATTCTGTGATACTCTCCATGCTTTTCTCTCCTTCCCACTGAAGTGTCAGGCTGGTCTTTATTCTCAAAGTGTTCTTTTAGAATATAGAAATGTCTAAAGATTTGAATAAAGCTTATGAATATTTGTAAGTTTCTGCAGTGCATAGACAATAAAAACAAATATTTACCATCATTAATAGTCATTTATCCCATTTACATTTTAATGGGAAATATATATATAATTTTTAAATCTTCCAAAATAAAACACGTATGTGTTTGTGTGTGTAGCAATAAAAGTAATTGTACTTGCCACATAAAAATGTATTTTTAATGAGGAGAGAAATTGCAGGTTTGAATAAATAGAAAAGATATATTTCTGGAAGGGAAAGGTAAAGTTATGAAGATGTCAATTCTTCATAATTGAATTTACAGCTTTAATATACATAAAACTAACATTCCAACAAATGTTTTAAAAAAAAACTTGTCAAGAAAATTTCAAATGTTTATATTCAACCAGAAAATAACTGAGAGTACAAAAACAAGTTCAGAAACATATTGATGAGGAAAAGAGCCCTACTTCACGTTACAAATTTGTAATTATATTTTAGAGTTAAAAGAATCAAACAATGTGATAATCAGAGAAGGATAAATTAATCAACAGGCTAGAATTTCAAAACCAGAAATGTATTTTAAGAAAAATAAGCCTTTGGTTTATGAAAGCTTATTTATCCTGATAAAGTTATGGATCAATGAATTAGCAGAGATTCAAGTTTTAGAGGGCTTAATTCTCAAACATGTGTACTCGCAGGAAAGAATATCTCACCAGCTTCCCTAAGATATCTATTTTGATGTCCATGAGGCATCTCAGAATCAACATGTCAAAATTCATTTTCTCTCCCCACAAAAGGAGCTTTTTCTCTGGTGTTTCCTATCAAAGGTTATATCACCATAATTTTTCAAGTTTGCAAAACTAGAAAATATTTTGATGTTTGACCAATACAGTTTTTCCATGTAAATGTATTTTCTTCTAAAAATATTTATATATATCTACTAGTGAAAATTCTACATATGTAATCAAATTCAAAGGATGAGTTGATCAAAATATTTTGTGACTGACAGTAGAAGTAATGTTTTGTGATTATACTTAAAGATGTTTATGACACTATCAGCTGCATACAACTTAGTAGATTTGAAACCATCCACAGAAATTTATAAAGATGCTAACAAATTTTCCAGGGAAATTTTGCCTAATAATATTAGAGTTGATATCCAACAACTCTACTCCTTTTTGAAACAATTAGAGTTGGTATCCAACAACTCTACTCTTTTTTGAAAATTTTCTTCAATAAATTATTGCATTCAACCTACTTTATAAAACCTTGCTTCAAGTAATGTAGTTAATGCAAAAAGAGACATTAACATCTTTGTGAACAGTTTTGTCTATGTATGTGTGTATTTCATCTTCTCCGAGAAGATTGGAACATAAAGATATTTCAGTATCACCACTGCATCTGTCACAAAAATCATAGACACAGTTTTTTAGAAATGTTTATTTTTGAAAGAAAAAATATTAAAAATATTGAATACCAATTATATGTTAGACCCTGCTATACTTTTGTCATCTAAACTTCTAAATAACTCAACAAAGTAAATGTTATTTTTGTCATAGCTACATAAGATAAAATAATTTATTCAATATAATTTGGCTAGACTCTTAACTGTTAGCTTAAGTTTAAAGGTTGTTTTGTTTTATTATAACTATATTTCTCTTTTGTAACATGAGAAAGGAAAATAAAATATATCACTTTGCTATGTTGTCAGTAGTGATATTAAAATATAATCAACATTAAATATCTGTTATTCTTCAAACATGCATATTATTATAAAAGGAAATAATTTTCCACCAAAATTTTAACCCAAGAAATAGTAATATAAGGTGCATGTAAAGAATGTAAGTTAGATGATTTCCATTGTGATAAATATTGATTACTGAAAATTACAGTTAGGTGTTCAAAGTTAAACAATGCTAGAAATCTCAGCGTCAATATCCTAGATGATACATTTCTATGACTGTATTAAACAATATTGTGAATTAATCATGAATATAATTAAATAGTATTATTAAATTGTCACTATTTTGGTATAGCAGAACTTGGTAAGTTTTGATTTGATCAGAGATATATCTTGAGAAGATGAAAGTAACATGAAGGTTTTGTTATAGAATGGTAGCTATTTGGCTACCCTAAAACGATTACAGTTTTAGCAAGAGAGATAGTTCAGAAGTTAGCTCAGTAATGTTTTACAAGATTTTTTTTCCTCACAAGTAATTGGGAAGAGAAGGAATGTAAATTAAATTTATAGTAAAAAGCAAAGGAGAGTTGGGAGTAGAAGAAGAAACTTACTAAGTACTTAGTTTATGTCAACCATATTGGCATTTTAAAATCTACTATCCTATTTGATATAGCAAAGAATGAGAGATTGATATTTGGTGATATAAAATACAAAGAATCTTCAAATCAGAAACTCTATTTGAGTTTTTATTTTTCTGCAACTCTTTCCTTCTTCTTGCTCTAAATAAAACTAGAGTCTTAATTGCTATTCCCACAGCCTTTGCATATTCAAATCATTTCACTTCCACACTTAATGTATTTCCAGGACCCATAAATCGGTAGGGATCTTATCTGTTCCCTTCTGCTCTTTCCATCAAATGTCTTCTTTCCCCTTGTTTTAAATCTTCAGCATTTTTAAGGTGTATGCAATTAGATATCATATACTTTTACCCTCAAGTTGATGTCTCCTAAAGATCTACAAGTTGTGTGCCTTCATTCTCTTATAGTTTTAATACTGAAATCAATGTTGTCTTCTTTACTTTTTCTGTTGTCTTGTAGAGTTCAAGATACAGTAGATGATTCCTTCATTGTTTTGTCTTCTCACATTTTTGACCATGCTACATTTGAAGATAATTTTTTTCTTTCCATTTTATCCACTTAAATACAGATTTATGATTTATAATCTATATATGTCATAACTAATACATGTTCTACTATAATTT
>NW_012116154.1:10292620-10294761 GCF_000951035.1 Colobus angolensis palliatus | reverse complement strand
TTCCTTCATTGCACTGGCTAAAACATGGTGTGCAATATGCTATCATCTGTGGCCTTCTACTGCCCACAACCACAGCATTGTGGCAAATCTTTCTGAAACATAAATCATATTATATGTCTTCTACATGCTACACACTCCAATATCTTTCAGTTATATTTAAATAAGTATCTAATGTTCCTAAGGCCCAAAGACTATATGATGCAGTTCTTAGCTATGTCTCCAACCCCATGCATTAACATTATATACCTACTTACTGTTTTCTACACATCTGATTTCTTTATTATTGATGAAATATACCAAACATACTCTAGCTACAGGAAGTTTTTGCTTGCTGGCTTCAATACCTATCATTTTCACTATCATGACCCCACTTTATTCAGGTAGAATTTTTGTTCTTCTTGATAAAAGTGAAAAAATTTCTAAATTTTCCTGTAAACTCTTAAAGCCCATATGTCACCTCCGCAGAAAATTGTTTTGTTGTAAATCACCCCAAAACTCAATTAACTTTATGTAATACACCTTTCTTTTTTTCCTGGCCTTGCTTCTCTGAAAGTCCAGAGTTTCTTCTGTAGCCAATCTATATTCTATTAATGTGTTCTAACTTCTTTATAAAAAGTATGAGAAAAGTCTTATTTAAGCACTTACTTTTGTGATTCTTATCATATCTACCACTGATGTTCCATTTCTAGGATACAATCTGTTTAAAGGCAATGATTTAATCAATTTTATCCACTTCTATGTTACAAGAGTCTATAACTTGCTTGAAACATATTAGATACTCAATATTTGTTGAATAATCAACAAATGCCATTCAAATCTTTAGCTGAAAGGCCTATATCAGTAGTACAATGTTATTAAAAATAAGATTGCACATAATATCTTCAATAAAGACTGGGATCAATTGTAACACAAGATATTTTTTAAACTCTAAAATTAAAGTGCAGTATTTTTAAAAGATATTTTTTAAAAAACCCAAGACACTTAATTGTTTGCAACTTTGTGTTTGAAAGAAAATCTAGATACAAAAAGTGATGGCCTCAGTTAAAAAGGATTTTCATAAGTCGGCTAATTAGCACTATGCATGAATGGAAAGGCAGATTTAAAGGAGAATGAGAAAATATGAGGTCAAGAAAAACACAAAAAGTCACATTATTATGATAGAAAAAAATAAAGCAGTAAGGAAGCATAGATGGTAAAGGAATTGGAGCAGAGAGCACACTTAAAAAAATTAAAACTGAACAAACAAAAACGTTTGATAATAGGTTACTCTCCCTTCTTCTTCCAACACTGGCGCACATTTGTGCTTGTTGTGATACTACAATGCCTATGGATATTAAATGATCATGTTTGTTTCCTAAAATATGGTTTCTATTGTGAAAATTTATACTAATGTAATTTTTTTCTCCCCCCATGTCAAAGAATAAAGAATAGTAACTGTCACACAATGTTAAAACAATGTTCTATAACCCGAAATAGAAATAAGTGATAGTTGTGGCAAATCTCCAGTAGAATTTCATGAATAATTCATTCTCGACACACTTCTGGGTGCTGCAGCAGTTTTTAATAGGCTCTCTAGTGCATACTCTGTAGTGTGTTTTGGATTAAAACATTGACACAAAGGAATAATGCTGAGGGGGGATAATAGCACAGTTCAGCCCTTGGTGAGTAATTCAAAGAATGAGTGAATCATTTTTCTTTCTAGGAGTTTTGTTTGTACTGTCCCACACTTTTATTATCATAAGTAAGGTTTGCATTTTCTTCAGAAGAGTTTGTCTTATTCTGACAAATACTCATTGAAAGTTTATAGGAAAGCAGGGGAGAGGATGTTGTAATTTTATAGAGGAAATAAATGCAGTAAAAATGACTTACGTTCCTTCAGCAGATATCTGATTCCTGAGAGTATCATTCAGACCATTTGGTCCTGCTGAAAACCTATGGCCTTCATAAATCTTTCCTGTTACAAGGAACAACTTCACTTATTCTACCATGCTTAACAGAGTTGTTAAATCACTTCTCATTACGTCTTATCCCTAAGAGACAGAATTATGTTATTTTAGTGGATTTTATATGTGCTTTTATTGTGTTGCAGGTTAAGTTACAGTAATTTTTGTTTCTACTCTCTAGTCTATGGATTTTTTTTT
>NW_012116154.1:10289248-10291510 GCF_000951035.1 Colobus angolensis palliatus | reverse complement strand
TAAGCTGAAGGGGAGAAGCTAGTATGACCAAAAAACAAAGAATCCTAGAAGAGTGCATCCTCCTTGAAGCCTGGTGAAGCAATTTTACAAAGCAAGCAGGAGTGATACATTTAAAATGTCAAATGCCGATTTGTGAAATGAGATGAAGATTGAAAATATCCTCGAGATGCACATTAAGGTACAGAGAATAGTGAAATAATGGTAGTACAATATACTGAAGATTCTAACGGATTTTTGGAACTGGGGTACCAAAGAGATTAAGTTAGACATTTTGAAAAAAGTGATTAGGAAGTAGAACAGATAAACCTAACATTAAGGATGTCAGCAGTGGTGTGTTATATAAACTATATATAAGCCACATATGGCATTTTGTTCTATCTAGCCATTAGAAATGTGAATATATTAAGCAAGCTCTTTCAAAATGAGTTTTTCCTGTAATATGAAAAGAGAAATGGATTTTTAAATTGTGAAGATTCCATGTTACAATTCATAAGAGCAAAGGTGTGACTGTCCAGGCAGAGATCAAAGAACGCCATTGATTGTGGGGTGATAGAGGTGCATCTTTTAAACTCTCACTTATCCTCCTCTTGTGGATGAACACTTTTTTTCAACTAGGTGTCAATTGAGTGCCTTTCTCCCTCTATGCCTATGTTTGTGTATGTGTACACACACACAGAGAGCTATGCAAGATAAAGAAAAGAAGCATATATTGACCAGCAATTAGGATTTGATTATATACCTTGATCAACATCTCCAATATTCTTAGGATACAAAACCAGGAGGCAGTGACAGCCTTTGCAAAATGAGGCTCATTCTAGAAAAAAGGAAACTGCTACCCTAAAGTGCTTTTTGAATGTCAATTCAAGAAGATAGGACATCATGACTAGATATTGCCCTATCCTAAATCTCATAACAGGGAAAAGAAAAGAAAAGAAAAAAAGGAAAAAATCTGGGTTGTTAACATGGTTTCATGTTAACATAAGTAAAAAGAGGATAAAGTTTCTTGTTTTGACATCATCAGAGTTGACCATTAAACTGTGGAAGGTCCTTAGGACCCAGACATTATTTCACAGTGTGATGCAGTGTGTTCTAATGGAACTGGTACTTTGTAGCTTGAGTGTATCACCCCACTCAGCAGTGGCAGTCCGCAGAACTGGACTTGTTATGATTGCTGAGTGGATGAGCATATCTAAGATTCTGCAAGGGCAGAACAGATGCAAAATCTATGGATTCCATTACTCTTGCAGGGAAATATTTCTCCTCTAGACAACCAGACTTCCCCACTGATAGGGTTTGCATCTGTGATCTGTGTCCCTAGCCAAATCTCATGTGCAATTGGAATTGGAACCTCTAATGTTGAAGGTAGAGCCTAGTGTGGGGTGGTGGGATCATGGGGTTGGTTTCTTATGAATGGTGTGGCACCATCTTTCTTGGTACTGTCCCTGTGACAGTGATTTCTCATGAGATTTGGCTGTTTAAAAGTGTGTGGCATCTTCCCCTCTCTTTCTTCTCCTGCTTCCACCATGTGAGAAGAGATACCTTGGCCTTCTGCCGTAATTGTAAATTTTCTAAGGCCTCTGCAGAACCCAAGTAGATGCCAGCATCTTTCTTCCTGTACAGCCTGCAGAAACATGAGATAATTAAACCTCTTTTCTTCATAAATTCCCATCTTAGAAATTCTTTTATTTATTTTTTTTTTTTTGAGATGGAATCTCGCTCTGTCGCCCAGGCTGGAGTGCAGTGGCCGGATCTCAGCTCACTGCAAGCTCCGCCCCCCGGGTTTACGCCATTCTCCTGCCTCAGCCTCCCAAGTAGCTGGGACTACAGGCGCCCGCCACCACGCCCGGCTAGTTTTTTGTATTTTTTAGTAGAGACGGGGTTTCACCGTATTAGCCAGGATGGTCTCGATCTCCTGACCTCGTGATCCGCCCGTCTCGGCCTCCCAAGATATTCTTTTATAGAAGTGTAAGAACAGATTAATACACCAAATCCTAGGCACCTTGGTGGAAATATGAATCTGAGCTTCTGGAATAATTCAAGTGTTTTAGAAGAGGATAATAGTAACAAGATATTTTTATATTACTGTGACAATCTGAAAAAAACATGTGACTAGGTTTTCTGTTGATTTCTTAGGGCAGTTCATATGTCACACTTAGTAAAGTTCTAAACAATTATAAATTTATTATTTTGATTTATGCTTAATTGTTTGCCTGTGTTATTTTTGTGCTTGGAGAGTGTTCTTTGCGTATTCAACTTTGAATC
>NW_012116154.1:10285853-10288519 GCF_000951035.1 Colobus angolensis palliatus | reverse complement strand
TTCTTCTTCTTCTTCTTTCTTCTTCTCATTGACTCTCACTCTGTCACCCACACTGGAGTGTACTGGTGTGATCTCAGCTCACTACAACCTACACCTCTCAGGTTCAAGAGATTCTTCTGCCTCAGCCACCCGAGTAGCTGGGATTACAGGCTTGTGCCACAACACCCAGCTAAATTTTTGTAGTTTTAGTAGAGATGGGATTTCACTATGTTTCCCAAGCTCATCTTAAACTCCTGGCCTCAAGTGACCTGCTTGCTTTGGCCTCCCGAAGTGCTGGGATTAGAGGAGTGAGCCACGGTGCCCAGCTCTAGCATTATTTTAATTATAAAATGGATGATTAAAGTTTATGATGAAGTAGTGGGATTTATTTCTATAAAAATGAATGATATAACTCTTCAAACAACAAGAAAACAAACAACCAAAATAAATAATGGGCAAAAGACAGGAACAGACATCTCAGGAAAGAAGATCTATAGATGGTAAACAAGCATATGTAAAGATGTCCAACATCATAAGTCATCAAGGAATTGTGAATTAAAGCAACAATCAGGTATCATATGCATCTATTAAAATGGCTGAAATCCAAAACACTGAAAACACCAAATACTGATAAGAATGTGGAACACCAGGAACACTTACTCATTGCTGGGGTCCACACAAAAGACTGCACACAAAAGTTTATATCAACTTTATTCATAAATGCCAAAAGTTGGAAGCAACCAAGGTGTTCTTCACTAGAGGAATGAACAAACTGTGGTATATCCATAAAGATATGAATAAACTTTAATTGCATATTGCCAAGTGAAAAAATTCAATCTGTAAAGACTGCAAACTGTATGAGTCAAATTACATGATATTTAGAAAGGGCAAAATTATGGAGACAGTAAAAAGATCAGTGATTGCCAGAGTTTTTCAGGGAGGGAAGGATGGAGGGATAAATGGATAGGGCAATGGGTATGTTTGGAGCTTTGAAATCATTCTGTATGATACTGTAATCATGCACACAAGCAATTATACATTTGTAAAACCTCATTGAATGTGCAACAACAACACAGAGTATGCCCTAATGTGAAGTATGAAGTATAAAACTCTTTACCGAACAAGAGTTTTACTCTTGTTGTCCAGGCTGGAGTGCAGAGGAGCAATCTCGGCTGACTGCAACCTCCACCTCCTGGGTTCAAGGGATTCTCCTGCCTCAGTCTCCCAAGTAGCTGGGATTACAGGTGCCTGCCACCATGCCCAGCTACTTTTTGTGGGTTTTTCTTTTTTCTTTTCCTTTTTTTTTTTTATAGAAGCGGGGTTTCGCCATGTTGCCCAGGCTGGTCTCAGACTCCTGACCTCAGGTGATCCACCTGCCTTGCCCTCTCAAACTGCTGAGACTACAGGCGTGTGAGCCACTGCACCTGACCTGTTTCTCTCTCTTAATCTAATTAAAATATTTTGCCATGGAGCTGGCTGTTATGTGTGCTGCTCTGGGACTAAACAGTTGAGCTGAATGTATGACTTCTTGACCAAAACCAAAAGTTACATTAACCTGAATAATTTCATAATTGTGAAACACAAAAATGATGCTTTTGTTTCAATTACCCAGAGATATTGGTATTTTAGTTCGGTCTCATTTTGCAGAAACTTGAATTGTGTGAGTGTGTAGTCACATGTCTGTGTGCTAGAGACCAAGGAGTTATGAACCTTTCATGAATAATAATAACAATAACCAAACTAAACTGAATTTTAGAAATATAGTCTTACAAATAGAGGTAATTGAGGAAAGAGGAAGAAAGACACAGACAATCTATAAAGTAAATATCTATTAAATGTAATGTAATATTTAATGTAAAATGTAAGATATAGTACTCTATTATAGATATAATTATAAAATGTAATTTGTAATTTATAATATAGGGCAATACATAGTAATATCTAATATTACCTATAGTATACAATATATAAATGTCTGTATGTGTATATAAACATATATACAGCATGTATTATATACCACATGCTCATAATTTTTTCTATCACTGAGATATTGACTAGGGAAACTTCGATTTAGAATATTTGCTATTGGCTCTGCCATCCTCCAGTAAAATCTACAGGCAGCTATTGTGTAAACATTATCACAGTTCACAATTGTTATTCTTTCTTTTTAGCATCCTACGATGTGATACCTCATCTAAAGAGTCTGCCTCTCTGCCTTAGTATTTATAGATTTCACATCTCATTTGGTTTCATAAAATCCATTCACTGAAACCAGTAAAAAGACATATTGTAGAGGCTTCAACAATTCTTAAGTCATTAATGTGAATATCACTACATTTCCCAAACCTTTTTGCATGAACTGTAAACAAACTCTTCTCCATATTTCACTTTGACAATCAGCTGCCTCAAATGTTCTTTCTCTCAGATGAGGTCTAAATTATACATTCATAAATCCATAATTAAATTTAAATGCAAAATTTTAATGATCTTGATTATCAGAATATAAAAATTTCTAACCATTATTTTGCAAACATTCTTTCAACCTCTAATCTTATTGTGGACTTAAGTGAGAGTCTCCTTTTAATAGACTAGATAATAAGCTCTTTGAGTATGATGATCACAGATTCTTAGCTTTACATATAATTCTTCATTTTGGTTTTCATACTATTATACTCAATGTAGCATTT
>NW_012116154.1:10282574-10284523 GCF_000951035.1 Colobus angolensis palliatus | reverse complement strand
ACTATCACGGCAGAAGGCAGAGGGGAAGCAAGCATGTTTTCTCATGGCTGGCAGGAGGAAGAGACAGAGTGAAGGGGGAAGTGATGCACACTTTCAAACAACTACATCTTGTTAGAACTCACTCACATCACAAGAACAGCAAGGGGGAATCCACCTCCATGATGCAATGACCTTCCACCAGATCCCTTCTCCAACACTGGGGATTACAACTCAACATGAGATTTGGGTGGGGGCACAGAGTCAAACCATACTGGTCTCCTTCAATGTAATATACCTCCACTCATTCCTCGGGCCCCAGAGGTGCTACCTACTTCAGGCAGACACAATTATGTGCAGTCTTGTTCATTCTTTCCTGTCTATGCTTTCTATGTAGGTGTTCATTTATCCATATATCTATTTATTTGATAAGTATTTTTAAGGTGACTTCCATGCGACTTCTTGTTTCAAAATTTGGGTATACTATACGTCACCATGCAATGAGGATAAAATCCATTTTCATTTCCAAATAAGTTACTATACCTAGAATAATTTTCTTAGTTGATTCTTTGAAATGCATCTACTTTAGACTGATCTGATTTGCTTTATTTTGGTAAACACTTTGTAAGAATCACTGTGTCTGTGATAATGTTTTATGTACTATGCTTTTTGAACATAATAATGAAAAGCATAAACCCCACCACTGAATTAAGATATGAATTAATTGGTTACTAAGGCTATAGACTAGGAGTAGAAAAACATTTGTTTTACAAGTCCAGATAAAAAATGGAGTTTGTGAACCATATTGTCTTTACCCCAATTATTCAGCTGTGCTGTTGTAGTTTAAAAAGAACTATAGACAATATAAAAAAATAAGCATGGCTGTGTTCCAATAAAACTTTACAGACACAGGAATTTGAATTTCATATAATTTTTCTGAGTCACAAAATATGCATCTCCTGTTCATCCATTTTAAACTCCTTAAAATGCAAAACCATTCTCAGCTTGTGAGCTATATAAAAACAAGTGATGGACTGGATTTGATCTCCAAGCTGTAGTTTGCTAACAATCTAGATATGTTGCATATGTTATAAAAATATTAAAGATGTTTATATAATTCTAAGGCACATAGAAACATAATATAAAACATTTAAAAATGCATTATTGCTTGACTTAGATTCTTAGAAGAAGTGAGAAGATCTGGCCCTTAAAGAAAGTGTATAATTAGGAATAGAGAACAAAAAATTGGAAAACCTATATAGATATGAGTTCTTAAGGAAAGTTCAAAAGTAGGAGTGAATGTAGTGTAACTTTATTATTTGGAACTTATCGCTTTTGATTTGAATTTTGACATTACTTACCAATAATCTCTCAATTATTATTGTACTATTTTTTGTAGCTCATATTGAGTGATAAAATGCTCATTTTAATAGTTTAACATTAAATGTGAATACAGTGTTTCCAATGCGTGATATCAACATGCTCAATTTCCAACAATTTCTAATTACTTTTAATACTCTTCCGCGGTGGAATTTTGGGACAAATAATCCCCAATTCGCATTGATGTCAATGATACTACACTTTTGTTATAACTTTAAAGTGAAAACAAGATGACTTAGCAAACAGAAATTGTGTCCTTAACATCACATCCTGCACAAAAGCTGTGTGTTTATGTCTCCAGAATCAAGCATTTTTATGGAAAGAAAAGCTCATTGCAATTGTGTGGCCATAATCAAATCAATCAATGAATTAAGAGAAGTTTTACCTTAAACCTGACTACATCACCTTGTGAGCAAATAAAATATGGGTCTCCTCAAGACACCAGTATTTAAATTTGTGTATTATAGATCATCATGATAAAAGGCTTTAACTTAAGCATCTCAAATTTTTTGGTGCAGGATGTGAAATAATATTTTCTCAGAAAGTAATAGCAATGCTAGCTTTAATATTATAAATGTGTTTGGTAGAATCAT
>NW_012116154.1:10278557-10280609 GCF_000951035.1 Colobus angolensis palliatus | reverse complement strand
AATTATTATATTATATAATAATATGTTCATGTGAAATGCATACACAATTTAGTAAAAAGATTACTTTATACTGAATCACTAGATTGTTCATCTACAGTTCCACTTTAAGTACATTTCAGAAAGTTTTTTAACATCCAAACCTCTTGTGAAAATGGTCTAAATATGGAGTTTTCATTGAGTACTCTGAAGAGACCTCTTTAGATTGTCTAATTGAGTGCCAAGTGGGCATGAATTGGGTTTAATCGTTCTTCACAACATTTAGTGCATTGTTGATGCTCAAAGCATCTTTAAATAATGACAGTAGTAACAATGTTCCCTGGCCTCCAATAGAATGATGCCTCCCTTGCTATTTTCTCTCTGCTGGGTACATTGCAAGACTCAGTCTCACAGTCCAAATTATTTGGATTGAGGCTCTTTGTTTCCCTACTTTGGCATTGTTCTTTCACCATATTTATTGCTATAAATTTCTTCCACCCAAGAGCTATGGGAACTGGCTTGTCTCTACGCCATCCTTAACTTCTAAAAAATACCTCACAGCAAACCCATCCAAAAGTTCTTAATTTGTATTGTTCTGATCAGGAAATCCATAGTCAGAAGGAAAAAAAGACAGTTTTTTGTTTTTTTTTTTCTCAAAGTAGAAAAAAGTCACCAAATGATACCTGGAGGTTTTATTCAGCTCCAGAATTTCAGAATGTTATTTAATTTCTATGCCCAGTGTTATAAATCACAGAGACATTTGTCTTTCCATTCCAATAGATCAGCAGAAAGCTGAAGAGAAGCTTATACATTATTGCAAATTCCCAGTAGTTGCACTGTAATAGACCTTTGCCCACTAAAAATCTCTATTGATTTCTTCCACAATTTAATGTGATTGCATTATCTAACTTAAGCAATGGGTGTTGAGATATAATAGTATTAATTATTTTATTTTATTACCTAAGGGTAATATAATAAACAGTATTTCTAGCAAGTTCATTATTATTTCAAAATTTAAATCTTTTTGTATTTTTCATATTAAATGTCCTACATATATCTTTTGCAAAAATTAACAGAATGATATACACATACACACACATCAAATAACAGACATATTTATATGCCTCTTCAAAGTTGTAACAATAAGGTAGAAGTCACTTAATTCTTCCATGCTGTTTTCATGCAATTCAAACTTCTATCCTATCAGGATGAAAACCTATTCCATGAATTCAACTTGCAGGTTTACAACAAGGTTTATACAAGTATATGGATTAAGAAAAAATGAGGCTTTATCTCATTTAGAGTAGATAGCTAAATAATATGTTTCATACTACTCAAAGTATTGTTGGAATTATTAATATTTAGTTCACTCCCAGGATTCACACAAATCTTGTCCCCATTCAGTCACCTGTCATCTTTTTAGGTAGTGAGAAAAATGAATATGAAGAAAATACATTTAGTAAAATGAAACTATTCTTGCTGGCAGGCACTTAAACTCCAAACCCCAATATAATCCTCTGGTGATGCAGAATAAAGCAGGTGGAAAACTATATTAGATTAATTGCAATGAGAGTAACTAATATTTATTTAATACGCTCCAGATGCTCTAAGGCATTTTGTACTTCATTTCATCTTTACAGCAAGTACATGAAGTATTATTGTCACTATTTTACAGGTAAGAAAACTGAAACTAAAGAGATTAGTTGACTTGTACAAGATTATCTTGCATAGGTGATAAATGCAACATCTAATTCAAGTAGTCAGATGCTAGGTCTGTGCAGACAATTCAGAGAAATGGTTTACATATCTTTAATACCTAAAAAAGCTTAGCAGTTTCCTTAGCTTTTTATTCAATAAGTCTATATCAATATTGAAGTCCTCTGTGTCTTATCCCTCTGATACAAAAATGTGTCTCAGGAAAACCACTGAGACCTACATCATGCTAAAGGACATTTATTCCAATAAAGGAGAGTTGATTCCTGTTCTGCCATTACTCCTTTTACTAAGTCTTACTGTGCAAATAATACTTTTGCAGTTGACACTCTCTTTTCTGTGTGTGTGTGTGTGTGTGTGTGT
>NW_012116154.1:10276458-10278507 GCF_000951035.1 Colobus angolensis palliatus | reverse complement strand
AAAAACATTTTATTTAAGCAAAGGCTTTAAAGAAGGAATTAAACTGTGTTGCAAGACTTCAGATCCATACAGCCTGATACAAGACTCCACATTCTTCACCATGGCGTAAAATATTTATCACTCAAGAGAAGTAAGTTATGACAAGTCATTCACCTTCTGAATTTTTCCTACTGAAATACTTACATTGCAGACATCCTGAGAATTTGCTGTAGGCAGTACTTAATCTGATAACTTTTGCTTCATTTACATTTAAAATTTTATTTACTTTGAGGTATAAATGTTTTGAAATCTAAATAAGGTACCATCAGTGTAAAAGTTCAAAAATGATCTTGGTAGAAAGAGCAAATTTTTAATAAAATGTTGAGCAACTTAAAAAACACAATTTTTTGAGAACATATTTTAATAACCCTGGTATTTTACTAGGAATTAAAAACAAGAACTCCATGGTGACATAGCTGTCTTCGTAGTATAAGGAAATTCCCTCTTTAATATTGGGGGTTCTGTGTCACAGGTATACTGAAATATTATCCATATTCTTAGTAGCTGGCAGCTGGTCATCATACAGGCTAAATGTCAAAAGTCTTACTGTGTCATAAAAATACATCCAGCTTGAGACAAATGTATTACTCCGTTTTCATACTGCTATAAAGAACTGCCTGCGACTGGGTAATTTCTAAAGAAAGGAAGTTTAATTTGATCACAGTTCAGCATGGCTGGGGAGGCCTCAGGAAACTTACAATCATGGCAGAAGGTGAAAAAGAAGTAAGGCACCTTCTTCACAAGACAGCAAGAAGGAGAAGTGCTGAGTGAAGGGGGAAAAGCTCCTTAAAAATCCATCAGATCCGGTGAGAACTCACTCACTATCACAACATCAGCATGAGAGGAATTGTCCCCATGATTCAATTACCTCCATCTGGTCTCTCCCTTGACACGTGGAGAGTATAAGAATTATGAGGATAACAATTCAAGATGAGATTTTGGTAGGGACACAAAGGCTAACCACATCAACAAATATTGCGAACATTTTGAGATTTTGTTATTTTACTACTCAGATAGTTATCAATGAACTGGCCTGAACCATTTTTCTTTCTTTCTTTCTAGTGCAAATATAATGCTTTCTCAAAAAAATTATAAACCCTAAAAATAATTTTATTTTAACCACAATATTAACATATAGCAATTTTATTCATTCATGTATGTATTAGTAATGTATTCCCTCAAAAATAGATGTTTCTTAGTGATGCATACAAGTGTATCTGATGAATATATCTGAATGAAAATTTGAATTACAGAAACATGGCTCCAATAATTCTTACCAACAATTCGGAATCAGTGTGAAATTATTTTTTCAAGTGTTCTAGGGTTTCAAGGAGCTGCCTACACTTTAGATGAGTTTTATATTACTTCATAGTCATTACCTCATATTCTCTTCATAATGATGTCTTCAATCTTTCTTTTTCCAATATATTGTATGCTTTTATATGAAACTATATATAATTATTATATTATATATATTATAATCAACCCTCAGGTTGATGCATATTGGATCAACTTATTTAGTGTTAACATTACATAAATATGCAATCATGGCAACCTCAAAATGAAGGTCTGAAGTGATATTTCTTAAACTTACTGAGAAAATCCTAACATATACTTTAGTTTCAGCAGTTCCCTTGACAAAGATCAGGGAATAGAGTTTGGAAACCACAGATTTTTGAGGTTTTGGTGGTGATGGTGTTGATTTTAATTGTTAAAATAGAAATAATAACAGGATTTACATATTGGGATTGTTCTGAGAATTAATTGAGATAATAAATTTAACTCATAATCTGGCATACGAAACAGCAAATAAATATTGGTTATTACTATTACACAGTATATGAAATACAGATTATTCTTCTTGTAGGAAATTTTCCAAAAATACTATTTCTTTGAAAGATTCTTTCAATAAATCTTGTGTGGTTCAATGTTTAAGAATATTCTCATGAAATGAATGCATTAAGTACACCAATTCTGTATGATCACTACATGAAAATAAATAGGCTTCAT
>NW_012116154.1:10248278-10274858 GCF_000951035.1 Colobus angolensis palliatus | reverse complement strand
TCTGTGTAACCAAACACTGTCACAAATACCATGCATTGATAAATTGGCTGATTGAGTCAATGAATATTTGCTGAGTTTCAGTGATGAAGTCTGAAGTAGACACTATAAGAGATAAGCAAAAAATACATCGGTGAAATAATTTAGTAAAAATATAAGAAGTTATGGGCCAGGCGCGGTGGCTCATGCCTGCAATCCCAGCACTTTGGGAGGCCAAGGCGGGTGGATTACCTGAGGTCAGGAGTTCGAGGCCAGCCTGGCCAACGTCATGAAAACTCATCTCTACTGAAAATACAAACATTAGCCAGTCATGATGGCACATGCCTGTAATTCCAGCCACTCGGCAGACTGAAGCAGGAGAATTCCTTCAGCCCAGGAGACGGAGGTTGCAGTGAACCAAGACTGTGCCACCACACTCCAGCCTGGCCGATGGAGCAAAACTCTGTCTCAAAAAAATATATATACATACATATCTATATATGTGCAGTTATGTCACACAATTGTATCTGACACATCAACTTTATTATATGTTCCTTTTTTGAGATGCTGAAATAGCAAAAAATTAAAAAACTCAAGTAATTAAATAAGTTCTGATTACTTAAAGCAACATAATCCTCTATACTATCTTTTTTCTTTCCTTAGTCTTATTATGGTTATTATATTATGTAAATGATGCATTTAATCAGGGGAAGCAGATATGGTTTAAAAAATCAGAGCAATTTGGTCTATTTATTTGGTTACTGAATTTTTTGGCACCCTCCACAGCAGCGTTGCACTGCAGTCTTCCAAGAATATTGTTTTTGAATAACAGAGAAAGAATAAATGAGATCTGGAAAGAGTCCGGTTCAGAATAAGTTACCAGATATTTTTTCTTCTGGCAGGAATCCAATATTAAGCCTAATTGCAAAGGAGAAATTTAGAAGTGGTTAGAGGAATATCATAGACTAGAAATAGAAATAGATGAATCAATCTTGACTCTAATGAATATCAGAATCTAATTTGAGAAATAGGAAAACACAAATTAAAAACTACCTACTTTTTTAAGTTTTGGAGGAAGCAGTTTAGCACTCTATTGGTTCATTCGATTTCCGCCTTTATGCTATTTGCTTTCTTATAAACAGAAGGCTGTCTGAGAAGTAGGACTGAAGGGGAATTTTCTGATATGCAATATTATTTTAATGTTTTGCCTGCTAAAGTGAAGTCACAAACCACAATACAGGGAATGATTGTTAAGGTGCCTGCATCTCCTACATCCATTATCTCCCCCAAAACAAATTTGCCAAGGGCTTATCTGTGTTTGGTGCTGAATAAGAAGATGTGAGAGATAAGGGTGTCTACACAAACTTAAAGTATACATTATTGTTCAAGGTGAAATATTAAATAATTTCCCCTAAGATTAGAAAAATAATAAAGATATCTACTCACAACATCATTATATATTATACAGAAGTTTCCAAACAGTGCAATAAGACAAGAAGATGAAATAAACAATGCGATATAAGAAATTAGTAAGATTGTCAATATCTTTAGAATACATAATTGCCTATATAAAATACCCAATGAAATCTACAGGTAAACTACTACAAATTGATGATTTCAGCACAGTTGTGAGATTCAACTGTATTTCTGTATACAGGTAACAAATAGAAATGAAAATATTTTTTAAAAAGTAACATCAAATCACTAAAATATTAGAAATAAATAGATAAACAAGGTCTTTACTCTGAAAATGTTATAAATAATTAGAGGAATTGAAGATCTAAATAAATTAGGGGCCATAACATATTTATGTTAAGATGTCATTCCTCTCTAAATAATTTTCTTTTTTTTTGTGATGAGTTGATTTTAAAATTTTATGGAAGCAGCCTAATTTATAGGAGGAGAGAGTAAATTGCCAGTAGAGAGGCTAGGGGTGGAGAATAGTGAGATTATGGTCAAAGGGCACAAAAATCTCAGTTAGATACGAGCTATATATATTTTAATTAGATCATTGCACAGCGGAGTGAATATAATGTATGATAGAATATTGCACATTTAAAAATTTCTGTAAAACTAAATTTATAATGTTCTCACCACAAAAAAGTTGTGTCTGAGGTAATTGATATGTTAACTAACGATGTAATTATTTCATATTGTACTCATAAATTATAACATAACTTTGCAGCCATAAATTTATACAAAAATTAAGTATCAATTTATAATAAAACTACTAAATACCTAGGACAAACTTTAATAAGAAAATTTATATTATCTGTTTTCAACACTTACTAAAATGCTGTAACTACTAAACTAACCTGATTAAGAAAGTTATCAACATCAAGTTCTAAACATCAAGTTCTAAAATTTTACATTAGGTAAAGCATTTCTTGGAGCAAAAAATCATATTAGAAATGGAAATATGTGAAACATTTAAGACACAACCTTCAACCTTAAGGAGATAGGAAAAGAAAGAAAGTGTGGTTTTCATGGAAGGAAAGAGAAATTTATCAATAGACTGAACTAGATGTTCCAGAAATAGGCCTACATTTACAGAATAGCTTAATTTGAAACAAAGTTTCTGGTGTAATTTCAATGGAATAGGAAGTTTTGTCTAAGAAATGGTATGGAACAAATGGAATTTTGCATTAAAAAAATCTTGAACCCTACCTCACACTATGCATAAAAAATAATTTGAGATGGATTTTAGATCTAAATGTCAAAGTTGAAACTATAAAAGCTTTTAGAAAAAACATGGGACAATGCCTAAATAACCTGGATTAGGAAAAGATTTCTTAGATAATTTGGAAAATCCCTGAAAAGGTGATTAACTCTGGTTAATTAATTCCAATTTTTTAACTTCATCAAGATTAAAATATATAGTATTGTCTGTCTTTTATTTTTTCAGGTAGTTTTGCAGTTCAAATTTGCATTGCTTTACGACTAATTATATTGAACACTTTTTTATATACTTACTGGCAACTCTAATTCCTTTCATGTAGTGCCTGTAAAAGTCACTTGCCTATTTAGAGAGAAGATCTTCATTAGCTTGTGCAAGGATTGAATGGTAGTCCCTCCAAAAGGTATATATACATCTTCATCCCTGGGACCTGTGAATTTAACCTTATCTGAAAAGAGTGTTTTTCAATATAAAATTAAATTAAAAATCTTGAGTTGAAGAGATAAGTCTGATTTTCTGGATGGGCACTATGTTCAATGACAAATGTCCTAACAAAAGAAGGCAGAGGGAGATTAAAATGACAGAGGCAGGAGTGCTGTGGCCACAAACTACAGATGTGTAGCCACAAACTACAGCTACCAGCACCTGGGAGAGGCAAAGGACAGAGTCTTGTTTAGAGCCTCCAGAACTGTAAGAGGATACATTTCCTTTTAACCCCGAGTTTCTGATAATTTGTTATGGAAATCCTAGGAAATGAATATACTAGAGTCAGGCATGTATTTCTTTGCTAGTTTATAAAATAACTAACATCTTGATAAATGAAATTTCACCCAATTATATGCTTGTATTCATTATAAAACAGAACAAACAAAAAAACCAAAAACCCCCAAACTCAACATCATTAAGAAAGAGAAAAAGCAAACCACACACTGTGGAAAATACTTGAACTACATACAATTTACAAAAAGCCTATATCCAGAATGGATAATTATCTCCTATAAATCAATAGTAGAAAGTCTAATAATCCATTTAAGAAAATGAACAAGTGTCTTTAGAGATACCTAAAGTGGCACCCAAGCAAGGTGAGGAGAAGTCTGGGTAAAAGGGTTGACAGGTGTGAGGTGTTGGACCCAAGCTCAGTGTGAGTTGGTGAGGACCTTATCTATGCAGGGGGGCTCAGTGTGAGGTGGTGAGGACCTTATCTATGCAGGGGGGCTCAGTGTGAGTTGGTGAGGACCTTATCTATGCAGGGGGGCTCAGTGTGAGTTGGTGAGGACCTTATCTATGCAGGGGGGCTCAGTGTGAGGTGGTGAGGACCTTATCTACAGAGAGAGGGCTAAGTGTGAGGTGTTGAAGCCTAATGTAAGTCAGCAAGGGCCCTTCAAAAAAGTCAGCCTGGTGCAGGATGTCCTTAGGGAGCGAACGCCCATTGAGAATTGTCAAAGTACAAGAGGGATGAGCATATTCTCCACTGGGTGCCTAGCATGAGGTACCAAAAGCCAGGTGGACTGAAAAAAAAATTCCTGCAGGGGATATGTAGGATATAGTGTGGCGCAGGAGATGGGAATCTGAGAGGACATTCACAAAATAGTGTTTTCTTCCAGTGTGTTGGATCCTAAGTGGTACAAGGAGGGATCTTACATAAGCAGAGGGCCCAAGGCACAACTGAATGCAGTACGGAGAGCATCTGCTACAATAACCAACCCAGTGTATGGTGTCAGAGCCAGAGCAGTGTGAGAAGTTTGTTCCTGGGGAGGAATGTTGCAGAATACCAGAGTCGGAATGGGGTGAGGGAGGCATCCATGTTATGGACAGTGGCAGTGGCTCAGCATATGGTATTTACACCTAAGTCGGAGGAAAAAAGCATCAATCCAGAGAAAGGGGCAGTTGTGATGAAAGATAGTTTATCTACTCGAGGATTGGTCCTCTCATGGGTGGAAAAGAGAGTTACAAATACGGAAAAAGACAAAACTGTAATAAATAATGTGATGCTTAATATTCACACAAACAGCCCAGAGTTTTGTACAGAGAGACACTGGGAGCAGCAGCAGCACTGCGGTGATGGCGAGTAGCACCACTAAGACACAGATCTTTGTTTGTAAACATGATGTGGTACCACAAGGAACCAGGAGTCCTTGGAAATTGTTAATTTCAGATATAAAATATCCTGTCATGCCAGAAGTTGAGAAAGGGCAAAGGAATTATGAGAACATGCCAAAAAAAAGAAAAAAAAAAAGAGTCTTAAAGGTCCATTTACTAGCCAAATCTGGAAGATTTTGAGTATCAGAATAAATGATAATTATGAGTTTTAATTCATTCCATAAGGAAGAACAATACTCATACTTAAATAATCAAACTGAATAAATCAAAAGATTGTTGAAGAAGGACATACTTAAAGGTGTTTGGAGATGGGGCTTTAAAGAGGTAAGTAGATTGAGTTGGGGCCATGGAGGTAGTGCCCTCACAATGCAGTAAGCGCTCTTATAATAAGAGACAGTAGAGCTCGGTTTCTCTGTCCACCACTGCCGTATGAAGACAGGCGGAGAAGGTCATCTGCACAGAGAGCCTACACTAGAACTGAATCATACTGATACCCTGATTTCAGATTCTTAGGCTCCAAAACTATGGGAAAATACATTTCTGATATTTAAGCCACCCAGCCTACAGTAATTTGTTATGGCTGCCTGAGCAGATGAATACAATTATCTTAATTTTAAGTTCCTGACTTGGATACTGACAAGCCAGGAGGATGTTCTTTTTTACAGAATAAATATATGAATGTATTTGGAGGTAATAGGGTCTTTCATTAGCAACTTAGTTTCAAATACTTTGCATAAACTTAAAACTTTCTGTAATTTTGAAATAGTTTTAAATTAAAAGAATAACACAAACTAAAAGTATCTTTGCATTTTAGTATCTGTGTGTAATTATTATAGCACTGTAAAATAAAATTGAGACCAAAACATAAACATTTAATATGAAAGTTTTATTATCCATAAACATCTTAGGAGTAATTATTAACTCATGTTATCTCATTACTCCTGTTTTTACTATCCATTGTTGGTTACATAAAGAATAGTAAAAAGAATCTACAAGCAAGCTGTTTAGCTTGCTGCAAAGTAGAGAACATACTAGGGGAATGAATTTCAATTATCAGAGCCTGTTTTCTTCCTTTGATGAATGACCATGAAAAGTTGAACAAGCAAGACACTTTGTATGAGTGACTATGTGGTTACTTCTTACAACACTTGACCAGATTCAAGTGGAGTTTCAACAGGACAGTGGTAGTAAGACGCGCTTCAGAGCATGCCAGCGAGAAAAAATGGGTACGTGATTATGTGATTATATCACTTTCAGTGATACAGACAAAAAGAAGTAAAATCATTCAGAGCACGCTATAGTAATGAAGACTAAGCCTGCAGTAAAATGGAGAGTTTTGTGGAGGTTCCTTGAATTTTACATGAACATTGAAGGTATAGGTGGGTTTTAGCAGGCCCCGGAGCCTATTAAATTACTACTAGTTACAGAAAACCAACACAAAACAAAACAAAATGGCAAATGGCCAGTTATCATATGGGCAAATGCTTAACCAAGTCAATAACCAAAAGCAACAACAATTTAAAATATGATGCAATTTTTTTTTTACCAAGCAAATTTGGATGTCTTGAAGGAAATGATAATAAAGAACCACAGAATCAAACATACTCAAGTGTCATTAATAAAAGTATAAGTAGTTGCAAACTCTGTGCAAGGAAATTTGAAAGCACTTAGCAAAATTCCGTTTATGATTTTCCTGCCATCTGATTTCTGAAATTACATATTAGGCAAATACTCTGGAAAGTATATAAATATTTTGCTATACAGTTTTATCTCAACAGTGATGTTTATAATTACAATAACAAAAAGAAACAATCCAGTTATTCTTCAATAGATATATGGTTAAACTATTGTTCAGCTGTAAAGTAGAACTCCATAGAGCTTTTAAAATAATACAAAATGACATTAGAATTTATGTCACTCAAGTTTTTTGATGAAATCATATGATATTGAATGAAAGAAAAGTTGTTACAATATAGCTATTGCAATGATGAATATAATGAGAGCTTACAGATTTGAATGCTTACCATATACTAGCCTCTGTAAAATACATTTGGATTTATTATGTTATTCTATGTAATATACTAAATTTATGAGCTTTTATATATAATTATTCTTAATATTATACAAATTTAGCATGCAAGAAAACTAAGAGATATAGTGGTCTTTATAGAATTATACTTTTATGTGTCAACAAAGAAATAAATCCTAGAGCTGTCTAGTCTCTTGAGCTGAAGTTCTTCACCAAAATATATTCAGCAATTAACTCTAGATAGAGAAACTATGGGCAATATCAACACTGCCCTTTTAAAAAATATAAAAATGGACTTTGCACAACAAAAAAGGAATGGATAGGTAGAGATATGAAAGAACCCATAAGCGAAGAATAACATCAGAGTACTCTCATTAATTATCATGTGGGGATTCATCTTCTTCCAAATAGCCTATAAGAAATCAAAATAGTAGATGATGGACACCTTTATGCACATAAAAAAATATCTATGCTTTTACCTTCTATGCTCCTAGGAGTTGTTAAACAGACAGCTCTGTACTCTCTGGAAACCTTGAAAGGTGATATAATGAACACTCACAGCTATTCTCTGTCATGACATTTAGGAAGAGCTAGAAAGTTCTTTTGTCCTTTTTCTGGCTTTCCATTTTGTAAAAATTAAATTCAAAAACTTTTCATGAAAGGCCACTGTCATTAGAAGTAGCTTTTGAATTTTCCTCACAGTTTCAAGTCATTTATATTAAACTACCACTAACAATTGGTTTATTTTTGTCAACATCGGTCTAGCACAGCAAATTAGTGTTGTGGCATTCATTTTCATGTAAGTAATTACATTGAATCAGTATATGCACTTTTGATGATGTGAAGTGCTTTGAGACAGTTTCTGAGGGCAAAGTTTGCCACATATTCTTAATCCTTTGATGGCAATGTCATTTTTACTAATATTGTTGAATTGGGTTTATATTCCACCCACCAAATTTCACATGATGTCTGATGTACCCATTTCATTGAATTCCTTTGCTGTGGATTCAATCTTGAAGTCTACATCTGTGTCTGTGTTCTCTCACATCTGGGCATCATCCCATCCCTAAAGTATTCACTGCTCCCTTTTTATGTGCACTGAAATTAGGGCAAATCACCTGGCTTTTTAAGAGGAAACTTCATATAATTATGTTTAACCTCTTTATTCAGTTCACGTATGTCCTACAAAGTGTATGAATCTGAATTACTATTAATGGTTTATTTCTTTAATTGGAGCCCACAACTTAAATTTCTGGGCCGTACATCCCCATTAAATGTTGTACACCTTGTTGTACTGGCATAAATCCCACTTAATCTATATGCATTGTCATTTTTATATATTTGTGGATAAATTTACAATTATCTTGTATTTATTTTCATAAGGTATAATGAAATGTATATTCTTTTCACATTTTGACCTCATCACAGCTTTTGGTAACAAAGCATGTTGACCTCATAAAACAAGTTAAGAATTATCTTTCTTTCTTTATTCTTAAAAAGAGTTTTTATAAGGTGAACGAAAGTTTATGTTATTTCCCACTTAAATATTAGATAGAATTACCCTACTGAAGCCATGTAGTACTGGATTACTTTGGTGGGAATATGTTTAGTTACGGATTCAATTTCACAGATATAAGTGTCTTCAGATTTTTTATTTCTACCTGTGCTTAATTTGAAAAAAAATCAAATAATTTCCAATTTCCTCTAAATTTATTACCATAAAATTATTTGTATCTCCCTATGTATTCTTCTGGAATATTTAGGATGTATAATATCATCTTTTAAAGTCTTGATGTTAATATTTTCCCTCTTTGTTATTGTTCAGTTATTAGCATATCAGTTTCATTAATCTTTGCAAATATCTAGCTTTTCACTATTTTTTCTTTTTTACACTGATTTATTGTTATACACAAATTATTTTCTTTTGTCTTCTTCTTTTGGATTCATTTGCTCTCCTTTTCCCTTGGTTGAAGCTTGTGTCTTAAATGTTTCACATATTTTCATTTTGAATATAAGTTTTTGCTCCAAGAACTGCTTTACCTATATTAAACAAATTTATCATGCTTTTTTCTAATTATCAATAAGTTTAAATTAAAAACCAATTATTTTTGTCTTACTTTTTTTCTTTAAAATTTGCTTCATGGCCCCATATAATCTATCATAATAAATTTTTTATGAATAAATAAAAAATGCATTATATCATTGATTTTAATATTTGTAATTGTCTAAAGGTCAATTGGATTCAATGTTCAATGTTTAATTGTTGCATAGTTTTTTTCAATTCTTCTGTATCTTTACTTCTGTTTGTACACACGTTTGTTAATTATTGAGAAAATATATGCATATCTTTCACATTGATGAAATTTGTATAACTTATCTTTTCCTATACATTTTTAACTGATATATTTTGTAACTGTGCCATTAGCTAAAGAGAAGTTTATAAATATTTTTAATAAACTCATATTTTTAAACATTTCAAAAGTGTTTCTGTTTATCATTTTAGCATTCTACATTTCTTCACTTTGAAATAAATTCTGCCTGATAATATAATTAAATTGAAATTTTAAAATAGTAGTAGTATTTGCATAGTATATCTCTTTTTCAAACATTTATTTTAACTCCCTCTGTTTTCTTTTATCTAAATTATCATTTTAAGTAGCATATTATTGGACTGATGTTTTATTTTATAATTTAACAATCTTTATCTTTTAATTTTTGTATATAGTTGACTTAGATTTAGTGAAATTATTCATGTGGTTAGTTATTTATTTTAGTTCTTCCCACAAATACTTTGAGACTTTATTATTCCTTTCCTGTATCCACTCAAATATATTTATGTTTCATATTACTACTTCTGTTGACTTTCAGCAATACTTCTCATATGATTTTTGTGGATATTCTAGATTAAATATACTTTCAGAATTTATTACAACTCAATCTATTACACCACTTCATGAACCTAAAAGAATCATTCAGTAGTTTAATTATCCATACACATCTCCTACTCTTTGTACTATTGTGGTCATATATTTTAATTTTACATATTTTTGAACACTATACTACGTTTTTATTATATTTGCTTTGAACAGTCAACAGTCCAATTTAAATAAACTTAAAGGTGATTATACACATTTGGTCACAAATTTCTCATTTTTTTTTTAAATTTGTGGTATTACATTTTTTTTTTCCTGCATGCACATACAGTATTATTCTAATTCAGTAAGAAGTTATATACAAATTTCATATATTTTATATTGTTTTATATGTCTGTAATGTTTTTCTCATTTGTTTCTTTGTTTTTCCTCTGTGTTTTAGTTTAAATTATTACTAGTGACCTGCCTTTACATTTACTGCTTTCTTCTGCAATAGTCAGTCTAATAAACCCATCAAAGGAAAGCTTTGTTTCAGAAAGTATAATTTTAGAACTTTGTTATTTGCTTTTAAAACTTGTTTATACTCTGGTGAAATTCTCAATATTTTTGTCATATTTCCCTCTATATTCTTTAACATTTGTAGAAAAAATATTTTAAAGTAGATGTCTATTCATTCTAACATCTGCATCATTTGTCTATCTGCTTCTAGTGGCTATTTTTATTGTCTTAAATAATGTCTTGAAGGAAATCTGCCTTCTTTTTCACATGTCTAATAAATTATGATGACTAATGAACAATCTGAAGGATATTGAGTAGAACTAGACTGGTACTAGCTTATATTAACTCAATTATATATGCATATTTTTTTTTCTGTGAAGTATTAGGCTTGTTCTAGAATAAAATTCAAGTATTAATATTTTGTTCCTGTTAATTATTCGTTTTGACTTCATTGAGGTGGGTCAATTTTAGGTATTCTCACCTTAATTTTAGGTGTAGAATGATGCTTTCAATCGGAGTATAAAATTATGTCTTTTATTTGTTTGTTTCTCTGAGAAGAGTCTCCTTCCCTCCCTCTCAGCTCATCGCAACCTCTGCCTCCCAAGTTCAAGCGATTCTCCTGCCTCAGCCTTCTGAGTAGCTGGAGCTACAGGCATGTGTCACTAGGCCCAGCTAATTTTTTGTGTTTTTAGTAGAGTTGGGATTTGTCCATGTTGGCCAGGCTGGTCTCGAACTCCTGACCTCAAGGGATCCCACCCGCTATGGCCTCCCAAAGTGCTAGAGTTATGTTTTAATCCTAGATTTACACTGCAAGTAGTTCTTTCTGAAGTGTCACCTAAAAAATAGCATTTTCAACAAATCTTCTCTTTCTGGCTGTGATTAGGTATTTGCCAGCATTGTGTGATCGCTGAAATTTCTGTTCATCTGACAGGCTCAAAGCAACTGTTATTTGCTGCACTGCCTGGATTCTTGCCTCGCTTGTGCTAAGATTAGGATATGGCCAATACCAAAGGAAAAACTCTGTGTAACATAAAAATCCAAGTTTTCCTAGAATGTGATTTTTTATTTTTTTCAGCTGTTTTGCTGAAGGGATAGGCTTAAGCTTTTAGTCAATGCTCTTTACATTTCATATAAAATTAAATTCCATTTGTAAGAAAAATCAAATGAGAAAATAAGAATATTTTCAGCAACATAATTTTAGTTCTAGGAAATAAAACAGAACATTTTGGAGAACATATTAGAAGTAAAAAGTATATTAAGTAGATAAAAATAAGAAAATATATGCTGATTGATTGTCAAAATTTAAAAATCACTAAAGTTGACATCATTTTTATTTTAGTAACACTTTTCAAACCCAAAGCTATTGTTTTAATACTAGAAGAAATGCAGCATGTTATTTCAACTTCAGAATAAATGTATTATAACATTACATAAATTTTGTATAAAAAATTCTATACTGATGACTAACTCTTATCTAAGATTTCTTGTCTCAAGTGAGTGTGTGTAACAAAAACTGGGTCACTAGTACTGAAAGTTCTTGAAGTTGCTCTGTGACAAGGCAAAGGAAAAAGTGTTGAATAAAGTAAAGCATCAGATAAGAAACTTAGGTCTTTATTTTACTCTCAGAAAGGCATATAGGAAGAGAATAAGGTATAGAAATATATCTTGGGGCATATAGTGTATTGAGATTTTTCTATTTTCTTTTTGAGTGTCCTTGTATCTTTTAGGCAGCAAGAGAGCTCATTCTACTAAAAAATTGTGAAGAACAAAGAAACATTACATAAAAATATAAAATCTATCTATCTATTTTGATTCATTTTTGTGCCATTATCTCGCTATTTTATATTATCTGGCTAGACATTTTAAAATACCTTATTCTATTAGTTTAGGAAGAATCTGTACTTTCTCAAGGGGATTAACTTCAAGGACTGTAACAGGCATGTGTAAAACTCACTAAGCAATGTAAAACCAAAACATTTAACTTTAATACCTTATAATTTGGTATAATTTGTGGGGCCCTGAAGTATTGCATAAACCTTAATAAAGAATAGGTCTTTATAACTCGTTTCAATTGAATGCTTCTAAGCAGGCAAAAATAAGAAATCATTTTATGCACTGGTGGAAGCATACTTTTAAGCTGCAGTTTTGTTTAATTCCTGTCACCTTACTCATGACAGCTCTAACAAATAAAGAAACTGAGGATGGATTCATAGGGATAATTAAGCAGTGTTGATCTTAAGACAGTTGTCTTTTCAATGAAACACTGATTGCATTGTTCATAACAAAACTATCTCTGCATGACAGAACTAATTAGTGACCATCTGAACTTACTTAGCCAAACAAAAAAAGCAATTAAAACTGCCGTCATCACTGGATCTACCATTGAACAGCTGGTTATATTGATAAGCAATCCAGCAAGTTAAAGCTACTTTAGAACACAATGGAACATAATCTGCTTCCTGAGTAGTAATTAGAGAGCAATAAGAGAATATGAGATTACTGTGGAGAAACTGTAATTGTGATGCAAACAACTTTTAAAATACATTTTTCCTCCTGAATTGGCATGAGAACAATAGATGAAAACATTTTATATTCTCTGAAACATTTTATATTCTTATGGGAGGTATAGATCGTATTGTAGGATTTATCAACAATTAGCCATCGCTCTGAGACAGGATAAATTTGTATGACATTGCAGTTGATTTAACAGAGCAGGTAAAAATGGCCTTTATATAGGAATGATGACACTTACAAAAATGGTAGAGAGTTTACATGACATTGGGTTATAATTACCCAGAGGGCAGGAGTAGGAGTATCTATTGTAGTTCTGTGAGAGACAAAGGCTCTGAAATGTGTGCTGGTGTGCATATGTGTATGTGTGTGTGTTTGCATGTGAAGTTTTTATGTTGTTATTTCTAATTATGTCTGCTTTAGAAAGTCCATACATATGATTTTTTTAATGTTTAGGAAATGAAAAAATAAAATCATATTGTTGTCAGTCAATATTGGGTGTACATTCCACTTTTGGTATAAAATCAATTGAAAGAAAGACGTGTCAATGATACCTCAAACTCAATTAGCCAATGGAGAGTTAATTATTGCCTGTTTGAAACTTTACTTATTATTCTTATGTTTCTTGAATCCTTTCTGTCTTTATAACCATGTAACTAAAGTAAATATTCATCCCAGAATAGACAAAAGTACAATGTTCAAGCATAACATTTTTGGAAATAAACAAAACAGCATATATTTCAATCCTGTATATGCCATTAAGTGCTATTTGCTTAACCTACCCAATCACTAGCTGTGTTACTTAAGGCAAGTTAATTTTGAAACTAAAATAGGTTATACACCTGAAAAAGTGGGTGGGAGGGAATGATAACAACTTGGTTGCAGTAACTTACATACACACACACACATGCACACACATTCAACCATCTATTAGGTAGAATAATGGCCACCCAAAGATACATAGGTGTCACGTCTTAATCCATGGAATCTGGAAAACTATAAATGTTAATTAATATGAAAATACAGGTTTTTGAAGATATGATTAAGTTAAGGATCTGGAGAGAAATGATCTTGAATTATTCAGGGTAATTCTAAATGCTTTCACAAAGGTCCATATAGAGAGATGCAGAAGCAGAGAGAGACTAAACATACGGAAGAGGAGCCAAATGTGACTAAGAAGGCAGAGATTAGAGTGATGCAACCACAAACGAAGGAATGCTGCCAGCCCCAAGGAGCTGGAAGAAAGAAAGAGTGGATTCTCCAGCTGCCCTGGAACCTTCTAAAGCAGTGTGGCCCTACCTACAGCTTGTTCTTGCCTCAGTGATGCTGATTTTAGACTTCTAGCTTTGAGAATTATGAAATAATAATTGATATTTGGTTAAGCCTTCCATTTTGCAATAATTTGTCATAGCAGTCACAGTATATATCATATATGTATATGTGTATGTGCATATACATACACATAGACAGATACACACACATATCTGTCTATATATTCTGACTGGAGCACATTGCATACCCCCAAAAAGGAAGTTACATTATTTCCAAATAATTCCCTTTCCAGTTTATTTAGGTAATCATTTTATTTGCTTCTCTGGCTTTTTTCATTATTTTTCCTTTATTATCTTGATTTTATTTTCTCTGTTATTGTTTTATTGACTTCATGGTTAATGCATTTGCAAAACAGGACTTATTTGTTAGACAACTGTAAGGATAAAGAGGTAGTTGACAAAGAAGGTATTAAACTTCAAAGATATATATGTGTGGGTGTATATATACATGTATATATATACATATAATTTATTGACTTAATTAACTTTTATTTGAAGTTCAATGATACTTGTGCAGATTTGTTACACAGGTAAACTTTGCCATGAGGGTTTGCTGTACAGATTTTTTTTTTACCCAGGTGTTAAGTCTAGTTCTCATTAGTTGTACTTCCTGATCATCCCCCTCCTTCCACCTTTCACCCTCCAATAGACCCCTGGGACTGTTGTTCTTCGCTGTATCTTCATGTGTTCTTATCTTTTAGTTCCCACTTATAAGTGAGAACATATGGTATTTGGTTTTCTGTTCCTGCCTTTGTTAAGGACTAGTGGCCTCCAGCTGCATCCATGCTCCTGCAAATATATATGTATTTGTTATTGTTTATGGCTGCCAAGTATTCCATGCTGTATATGCTAATACATCTTTTTAAATCAGTAACGCAAAGACATAAAATCACTTTATTACTGCCTCACTACAAGCAATAAGTTTTCCTACCAAGATAGGTACACATGAGTACTATCTTGTGGCAGTTACTCATCTAAGCACATTATTGATCAATTTATTTAACTCTTAGATTAACTGGTTTAGGTCATTTTGTTATTCTCAGGTCAAAATGAAGCAATGGAAGTTAAGAAACATTAAGTAATGTATTAGTCAATGATCTGCAGAGAGACGGAAGCGATAGGATAGATAGATATAGGAAAGAGAATTTATTAGGAAAATTTTGTAACCCTCACAAGAGTATGGAGGCTGAGAAGTCCCATGACAGCACACCTGAAAGTGGGAGATCCAGGAAAAGTTGTAGCATGAATCAATCCAAGTCCAAAGGCATCTGAACCAGGGAAGCTGATGGTATAACTCTCAGTCAGAGGCCAAAGGCCCGAGAAACTGATGGGGGAAGCTGGTGCAAATCCCAGATTCCAAAGGCCAGAGACCCTGGACTTCTGACGTCCAAGGGCAGGAGGATGGTGTCCCAGCTACAGAAGAGAGAGATAATTTACCTTTTCTCTGCCTCTTTGTTCCTTTGGGCTCTAAACCAATTGGATGATGTCTGCCCACATTGAGGGTGGAGCTTCTTCATTCAGTTCACTGGTTGAAATAGCAACCTCTCCCAGAAATGTTCTCATAGACATACCCAGGAATAATGCTTCACCAATTATTTGCATATCTCTTAATCCAGTCAAGCTGACAGGCAAAATTAGGCATAGTAAGTAACTTGTTCAAGATCAAAAAACAGTAACTGCTATAGTTAAGGTTCCAAAGTTACCTCTCTTAGAGATTAGGGCAGAAGAGTTGCTCATTTATTTCACTCAACAATACATATTAAGCACTTACTATGTGCCTGGAATATATTAAACAACAGGAATGTCGTAGTCAAAAATACAGACAAATGTCTGTCCTTTTAGAGCATCTTTTTTTTTTTTTGGTACAGACCAGGGATAGGCAAATTTCTGTAGCAATATTTTAGGGTTTGCAGGCAATGCGGCCCCTGTCGTAGTTACTCACCTCTGCCATTAGAACATAAAACAGCCAGAGATAAATCATAAATGAATGTTTGCACTATGTTCCAATAAAAATTTATGAAAACAGATGGAGGGCCAGATTGGGCCTGTGGGCCATAGTTTTTCCACCCCTGGTTTAGACAAAAAAAAAAAAGAATCAGAGAAATATAAATTTTGTTAGATCATAAGTGTCATGGAGAAAAATAAAGCTGAGAAGGGAGAAAAGGAGTGGAGAAGAGAGAGAGTTTATAATCCCAAATATTGTGGTAAGAAAATGTTTCTCTGTAAAATTGGCAAATGGGACAAAAAGACAGAAAGCAAGTTATATGAGTATCTGGTGCAGGTGGAGGAAAGAGTTTTTGCAAAATCCCTAAGGTAGGAACCTGGTAGGTCTGACAAAGGAACAAAGAGAAGATAAGTGAGTCAAGGAAGTATGTGGTGTTAGGGGAGGTTAGAGAGATAAGTGGTAATAGGATATTAGATCACAAACACTGGCCAATTGTTTTGCAGAAAAGGCCATGTTCTGAATCAGGTGGGAAGCACTGGAGAATGTGGAGCACAACAGTGATAAAATGATCTGTTACATAGTCTGGGAGAATCACTGTAGCTATCATGTCAAGAAATGATTTGAGGGTGGCTTTGAGAGAGCCAGAAATACCAGGTTGATAGTTTTCAATTTCTTAAAGAAATTGTATTTTAACATAATTTTTGGGAAGTAAAATTATTTATCACCCAAGGGAATGAATTAAACACAACAGATACAGTACTTCTAGATGCCAGGAACTCTGCTAAATCCTGCTGTTATAGTCACAAAGCACACTATTATTCTCTCTTTATCTGTTTTTGGCTACTAACTATTTCTTTCAGTTATTGATGGTTTTTGAGACCAGGACCTCACTCTGTTGCCCAGACTGGAGTACAGTGGTAGTTTCGTAGCTCGCTGTAACCATGAAGT
Organism: Colobus angolensis palliatus; assembly: GCF_000951035.1. Classification (NCBI taxonomy): domain Eukaryota; kingdom Metazoa; phylum Chordata; class Mammalia; order Primates; family Cercopithecidae; genus Colobus; species Colobus angolensis. The sequence goes on along the minus strand of NW_012116154.1, from coordinate 10,257,970 downwards.
CCTGGCCTCAAGGGATCCTCTAATTTTAGCCTCCTGAGTAGGCTGAGAAGGTAGGACGATAGGCACATGCCACCAGCCCTGACTTTTTTTGTTTGTTTGTTTGTTTGTTTTGTTTTTTGAGACAGGGTCTTGTTCTTTTGCCCAGGATGTGTGCAGTGGCATGATCATGGATCCCTGCAGCCTGGAACTCCAGGATCAAGTGATCCTCCCACCACAGCCTCCAGAGGAGCTGGGGCTACAGGCTTATGCTACCATGTCCAGCTCTTTTTTTTTTTTTTTTTAAGTTTTTGTAAAGATGGGGTATTGTTATGTTTCACAGGTTGGTCTTGGTCTTGAACTCCTGGACTCAGGCAATCTTCCTGCCTTGACCTCCCAAAGTGCTGGGATTACAGGCACGAGTCACTAAGCCAGACCCAGGCTGTTTTGTTTTGTTTTGTTTTGTTTTTTGGATAGACAGGGTTTTTCTGAAGTGCAGTGGAGCCATCCTAGCTCACTGAAGTTTCAAATTCCTGGGCTCAAGCAATCCTGACACCTCAGCATCCCAAGTAGCTGGGACACCAGGTGCCACTACATTCGGCTCGGCAACTAAACATCTGATTATCTACTTTTCTTAGTAAAAACAGGTTATTTTATTCTTAGATTGCTTAAAACCAAAATAAGTGCAATGACTTCTCACTTGAAAGAGAAGAGATTTACTATTTTCAATAAAAAGATACAAGGTAGCAGGAATGCAGCAGCAAAATAGTTTATCTTCTGGTGACTTCACAACCAACTCTTTGCCAAAAACTGTACATTTGTTAATAGTCTGGTACGTGTCATTCAGAAAGGAGAAAATAGAGCCTAGAAGTTGGTATTCTAATAGTGATCTGACAAAAACAGTGATTTAGCTTTGGCAAATTCAACAATTTCTTCATGGGTGGATTTGTGGTTTCAGCTGAACTATAAGTCCCTCACTCACAAAAGCCATTCCTTTGTGGTCAGCATAAGCATGAGATAAAAGCTCCTTTAGTTGCAAGCAAGCAAGGCAGGGTTAGCAAGATCAGCTTTTGGCTGAATTTCAGACAAATCGTCCGCATCGCTGATTGGCATCATCAGCTGATAAAGAGAGAATTATTTCATGTTGCCAAGGAACAGAGCATTTAAGGGAGAAACACATGCCTATACTTTAATCTATTTTCCAAAACATTTTCCCAATATCTCTCTGGATTAAAAACAGGGGCCATTTCCCTTACAAATTGAAGGCAATTATGTCATCCAGAGAAATTAGATGAAAATGCTAAAATTTTGTAGAGCTTTGAAGTTAATCCTTGTGCATTGCTTTAGTCTCTATGCATTTAATGGTCTGATAATAACATTTCTCTTTTACTATATCTACTAAGAGTTCAAATTGGCATTTAGTTTTAGTATTTATTATAAGTAAAAGTTATCATTAAGTCATTATTTTCTTTTTAGGTACATACTTGTTTAACTATAAAATGTTATTTGTCTTAACTCCAAACTTCAACATGAAATATATTAAAGTTATAAAGTGTAACAATCTGTGATGTATTTAACACACATATATGTATAATACATAAAGATTTGAAAAATAATTTATTGCATAAATTATAAATGGCAAATCATAGAGCCTGATTTTTAAATCTTAAAGTAAGGAAAACTTCTGAAAGTGTTTTAAATTATTTATGTATACATTTGCAAATGGTTGAATGTATTTTACCTAACAGTTTCTGAGTGTCTTATGTATTTGAATCATTTTTATGACCCTTGAATATTATACTTCATTACAATAATAGTATAGAGTATTAAATTCAATTCTTATGAATAAAGAAAATTTAAGTGTCAAAATGTCACATAATCAAATGTATTATTTAGTAGCATATTCTTAATTTTTAAATAAAATTTTTTTCTAAAATACTTTCATAAGTGCAAGCATTTGGACTTAAATTTGTTTTTTTTTCTTAATTAAATGTGTCTAAATTTTCATATTTATAGAAATTAAATGGCATATTCTAGATTATTTCTCTCACTGGCATTCACTTCACAACTTCTCATTAAAATGCTCACGTGCATGTATTTCAATGTATATTTATGCATAGCAACTATCTACTGTGAGACTTTATTATTCTACTCCCAATGAGTAGAGGTAATTTCTATTTTGCCTCCATTGTCTCAACCTTTGGCAAGTCACCCTTTTCTACTCTTTGTTATACTCTTTGCCTCTGTTTGTCCTGTCTTCCCACTATAAACACACATGCAGGAATCTACAAGATGCTCTAAGGATTCAAGGTAGGTTTAACAGAAGTTAGCAAACTAACCAAAAAATGACAATGAAACAAGTCCCGAGTTACCCAAAATGTTACGCAAAACTTGTAAGAAAAATGTTTGGGGTACAGCATATAAAAATCTTGGAAGTCATCACTTCTGTCCATACAACAAGAAAAAGTCTAAACAAACTTAAAAATCAACAGTTCTTCTTAGACCTATTCGGGAAACTAAGAATACAGGCAAACCATTGCTCATATAATTGGAAATACAGGCAAGCGTGTGCAGAGACCCACAACTCACCCGAGCAGAATCCCTTGAGCAGAAACCTCTGTGGGAATTCACATCAAGGCAAGAAAACCTAAGTGGAAATTGAAAACTCGCTGGAGGCTCAGTGTGGGCAAGCTTGAGAGTGAAAAATCTCCATGGGTACTCAGACTTAGGGGGCCCTTAAACGTTTTGTAAGTGTTATCTCCAGGAGTTCTTCCAGTTCTGACAGTGAGAATCAGAGAAAAAACTTTTTTTTTTTGCTCCGGCATGGGGAGAATAGTAGCTATTTTGAAATAAGCCCAGAATATTCAGTTCTTCTTAATAAGGACTAGCATCAGGATTAACTAGTTCACCAGTGGTTAACTAACGTCTGTTTATACTCTAGGTGATCAACTTTAGTGAATGAAAATACCCAACTCTGACCGGGCGCTGTGGCTCACACCTGTAATCCCAGCACTTCGGGAAGCTGAGGCGGGCAGATCAGGAGATGAAGACCATCCTGGCTAACATGGCGAAACCCGTCTCTACTAAAAATACAAAAAATTAGCCGGGCGAGGTGGCAGGCGCCTGGAGTCCCTGCTACTCGGGAGGCTGAAGCAGCAGAATGGCGTAAACCCGGGAGGCGGAGCTTGCAGTGAAGGGAGATCGAGCTCCTGCACTCCAGCCTTCGTGACAGAGCGGTACTCCGCCGAAAGAAAAGAAAGAAAAGAAAAGAAAAGAAAAGAAAAGAAAAGAAAAGAAAAGAAAAGAAAAGAAAAGAAAAGGAAAGGAAAGGAAAGGAAAGGAAAGGAAAGGAAAAAAAGAAAAGGAAAGGAAAAAAAGAAAAGAAAAGAAAAGAAAGAAGGAAGGAAGGAAGAAAGAAAGAGAAAGAAAGAAAGAGAAAGAAAGAAAGAAAGAAAGAAAGAAAGAAAGAAAGAAAGAAAGAAAAGAAAAGAAAAGAAAAGAAAAGAAAATACTCAACTCCAGCCCCACCTAGTCTTTCTGTCTTACCTACGGTGTGAAAAATACAAAACAAAATAAATCTGAGAAGCACTTGTGAAGGTTACAGTCTAGGCTCACTAACAGACTAAGACCTAATCACAGGACTGTAGAGCTCTTTATCTCACTTTTTGCCTTACATATCAACAGTACTCCTAAATAATAATGAGGACTGCAACTGAAAAAATCTGAACAGTTTGAACCTTGTTTAAGCAGAAGTCCGTAGAGAACCCTAAAGACAATAGAAAAGAAACAAGGACATGACAGAAAATTTTTGCCTCTGACACCTACAGCTAAAGAAAACAGTAACCCCAACTTATCTTCCATGCAAGTTTGAAGAGAGTAGAGTGATATAAAGTGTTGAAAGAAGATGAAGAAAAAAAAAAACCGTGTAATTCTGTATACAGTGAAATTATCCTTCAAAAGTGAAAAAGAAATGGAGACTTCCTCAGTCAAATGAAAATTGAATTATTTGTCACTAGCAGATTTGCCTTGTTAAAAATGTTAAAATAAATTCTTTTTAAAAATTTTATTTTATTATTATTATTATTGAGATGGAGTCTCGCTCTGTATCCCAGGCTGGAGTGCAGTAGGGCAATCTCCGCTCACTGCAAGCTCCGCCTCCCGGGTTCTCGCCATTCTCCTGCCTCAGCCTCCAGAGTAGCTGGGACTACAGGCTCCCTCCACCATGCCTGGCTAATAGTTTATACTTTTAGTAGAGACGGGGTTTCACCGTGGTCTCGATCTCCTCACCTCCTTATCCGCCTACCTTGGCCTTTCAAAGTGCTGAGATTACAGACATGAGCCACCACGCCCAGTCAATAAATTCTTTAGGAAGAAAAATGATAGGGGTCAGAAAAGAGTTATTTGAAAAAGAATTTGGATTAGTTGAAAATGTATACTGCAAAGTCAAGGGCAACCACTAAAATATAAAAATAAAAATGAATGATATGCTAAAAGAGGGAAAAAAAAACCAAAATCATACGAAATAATGAAAACTAACGAAGGCAGAAAAAGAGAGGAAGGTAAAAATAGATACTAAGAACAAGGGCAATGAATAGAAAATAGTAATGAACACGAGGGATATTAATCCAACTGTATTAATAATCACTTAAAATGGTCTACATAGACCAGGTAAAAGTCAGAAACTGTCAGAGTAAGAAAGGAAAACAAACAAACAAACAAATATGTGACATTCTGTAAAAGGCAAAAGTATCAAGACAGTGAAAAAAGCAGTCATTTTTAGGGATACAGGGGGATGAAGAAAGGGAGAGACGAATCTGAATAAGTGGAGCAAGGGGATTTTTAGGGTAGTGAAACTGTTTTGTATGATACTGTAATGGTGGATATGTGTCATTATACATTTGCCCCAAACCATAGAATGTACAACACCAAGAATGAATCCTAGTGTATACTACAAACTTTAGTTAATAATAGTGTATTAACTTTGGCTCATCAATGGAAATGAATGTAACACAGTAATTCAAACTGATAATAGGGAGACATGGGGATGGGGGTAAAGGGCATTGTGATACAAGCAGGAGACAGGAAAATACTGGATAAAAGAAGGTGATTCCCTGGCAAAGGCCCCACCCTCAAGCCTGGAAACCCCATGGCCCTAAATGAGAACAGGTATTCCTGTTTTCAGGCCAAAAAGTTGCCTTTTGGCCTGCCACGCTCCCCTATCTTATACCCATATAAACCCTAAACCCCAGGCTCCCTAAGCAGACAAAGCAGATGAACAGAAGAGCAAAAGAGCAGTGCAGCAGATAAGGAGAGAAGAGGAGGAGGGTTTGAACTTTGAGAGGAGTTCAGCTGGGGATGGTCAGAGAGGAGATCAGCCGCTGGACAGCCAAACTCTAGAGAAAGACCATCTTCCCACTCCATCCCTTTTCTGGCTCCCCACCCATCCCACTAAGCCCCACCTCCCTCCACTACTCAATAAAACTTCCACAGTCACCATCCTTCAAGTCCACGTGTGATCTGATTTTTCCTGGATGCCAGACAAGAGCTTGGAATACAGAAAGCTGTCACACTGGCCCTATGCACTTGTGAAAAGACGGAGGTTCCTCTGAGCTGTTTAACACTTAAGCCATCCATGGATGGTAAAGCTAAAAGAGCTCACTGTTCTAACACAGGCCCACTTGGGCTTCAGGAATACCAGGCACCCACCCCTAGATGCTACCACAGGGCTGGAGCCCCAAAGAGCTCACCCTGTCTCCTACACCAGCCTGTCTGCATGCTCTTTCTTCCAGAGGGGTTTGAGTGCACATGGCGGCCAAACAGACAAGCCACACCCCTGTCATATGTCCTGTGAGGAGGTTCAGGGAACTCTCCTGTTTCACTTGTGCTTTCTACCTATTTTTCTGTAACCCTGCTACCGCTTTTATAAAGTCTACTAGTTTTTTAAAAGCTGTACTTTATTTATTTGCAGTTAAAGAGTCTCTGCAGAACGAAAAATTTCTTTTTTCCTTGTAATCCCTACTTCTCTGAGTTCTCAACGTTCGTGACTCAAGGAGTTGGTTAACAGCATTTTTGGGAGTGAGTAGCTCTTGGTCTATTGCACAGAGCAATGTAAGTTGTCTCTGATGTAGAGGAAATAGAATTCAGGTATTTATGTGGAAGAGATCAAACTGTTGCAACACAGAAAAGAAGAGGTGCCCTGAAGGAAGACATCTGTCTTCATTTTAGAAAAAAAAAAAAAATATATATATATATATATATATAATTTCATGAATGAGAGCATCCTTAAAAATACTTGTCATTCTCCCTTTCTTGGAACATTCTCATCCTTTTTGAATCCACCACAACCATGACTGTGCAGAGTTAATGAAGGCATATAAATTAAAAGGCACAGTTTGAAGGGGTCTTACTCTACTTGTGTTGAAATGAAAAAATATCTGAGGTTGGGTAATTTATTTTAAAAAGAGGTATATTAGGCTGGGCATGGTGGATCACGCCTATAATCCCAGCACTTTAGGAAGCAGAGGTGGGTGGATCACGAGGTTGGGAGATTAAGACCATCCTGGCTAACACGGTGAAACCCCGTCTCTACTAAAAATACAAAAAATTAGCCTGGTGTGGTGGCACACGCCTGTAGTCCCAGCTACTCGGGAAGCTAAAGCAGGAGAACCGCTTGAATCTGGGAGGTGGAGGTTGCAGTAAGCTGAGGTCATGCCACTGCACTCCAGCCTGGGCAACAGAGTGAGACTCCATCTCAAAAAAAAAAAAAAAAAAAAAAAAAGGTATATTACACCCTCATCATCCTGAGGGTCTTAGGAAGCTTTCACTAAGGGTGGAAGGCAAAGGGGACCTGGTATGTAGAACATGGCAAGAGAAGAAGCAAGAGCAAGAGGGAAGGAACCAAGATCTTTTAACAACCAGCTTTCAGGGCAACTCTTATAAAAACTAATAGAATGAGAACTCATTCATGATCCTGAGAACAGCACAAAGCCGTCCATGAGGGACCAGTCCCTAGGACCCAAACACTTCCCGTTGGACCCCACCTCTAATATTGGGGATCAAATTTCAACATGAGATTTGGAGGGTCAAATAGCCAAACTCTAACAGGGGACATTTTCAAAACAAATCCAAAGAGCCATCTCTTGGCTATTAAACTATTAAACTTCAAACACTTTATATAACTTGATATGTTTTACTTTAATTTGGTAATATTGTGTTGTGAGGGATATTTCTTTTCAGAACTTTCTATTTCTTGTCTCATATCATAAACACTATGAAAGAGAAGGAATGATTAAAAATTAAATTACCCTACCTGATGTGTCAAATAAAACATTCTATATAAAAAACTTTGTATACTTCCCCACTGAATCGTGATGCATTTGACCAGAAAAGTAATTATCAGTCAATAGGTCACTTCAAATAAGTTTCATAATTTTTTTTTTAAAAAAACAGTCATCAATAATTTGCTTATAGTAACTGAGTGAAAATCAAAGATCAATAATAGGGTTCAAACCCTGATCCTTCAAGCAGGTTTCTGATTAATGCCTACCTCCCCTAATATTTCCCTTTTCTGATTGCCATAGTGATTACAGTCTGTCTCATACACTAGCATTCACTTAATTCCCATTGTGTGCCTTATATAACTCTTGATTTTATATTGTTTGTATTTTAAGTCCAAATTTTATGTCCTAAGCAGATTGATACTATATGTATAGAAGTTCTATTTACCTCCCACGACATTTAAGATGATCAATAAGGCTTCTTGATGCCATTAAACACACACACACACACACACACACACACACACACAAACACTATCTTTAGGGATATCTTACTCAAATTTAAATGTCAATATTCATTTTAACATTGCACCATCTTAAGATACTCCATATTTTAACTGTGTGACCTTGGAAGAGTTACTTAGCTATTCTTCACCTCAATATCCATATCTGTCAAATGACATGAATACCAGATTTACTTGCTTGTTGTGTAAAGTAAATGCGATGAAATATGCAAACTGATTGGCTCATAATATGTGCTTAAAAAAGTGTTGTTATTATTTAGCATAAATTTAGTATTTAAAATTTTAATAAATGTTGTATTTGGTGTGTTGATGTTTAATATTACCGGTAAAGAATCCATATTAAATACAAAAAGATGGCTTATCTTTTAGATTGTTGTACTTTGCCCTCTTAACAAAAAAGAAATAAATACATTTATGTGACCAACACACATATGAAAAAAAGCTCATCATCACTGGTCATGAGAGAAATGCAAATCAAAACAACAACGAGATACCATCTCATGCCAGTTAGAATGGGGATCATTAAAAAGTCAGGAAACAACAGATGCTGGAGAGGATGTGGAGAAATAGGAACGCTTTTACACTGTTAGTGGGAGTGTAGATTAGTTCAACCATTGTCAAAGACAGTGTGGCAGTTCCTCAAAGATCTAGAACCAGAAATACCATTTGATCTAGCAATCCTGCGGCTGGGTTTATACCCAAATTATTATAAATCATTCCAAAATAAAAACACATGCACATGTTTGTTTATTGCAGCACTATTAACAATAGCAAAAACTTGGAACCAGCCCAAATGCCTATCAATGATAGACTGGATAAAGAAAATGTGGAACATATATACCATGGAATACTCTGCAGCCATAAAGAAGGATGAGTTCATGTCCTTTGCAGAGACATGGATGAAGCTGGAAACCATCATTCTCAGCAAACTATCACAAGAACAGAAAAGCAAACACCACATATTTTCATTTGTAAGTGGGAGTTGAACAATGAGAACACATGGACACAGGGAGGAGGATATCATATACTGGGGCCTGCTAGGGGGTGAGAGGCTAGGGAAGGGATAGCATTAGGAGAAATACCTAATGTAGATGATGCGTTGATGGGTGCAGCAAACCGCCATGGCACATGTATATCTATGTAACAAATCTGCATGTTCTATGAACTTAAAAGCATAATAAAAAAATAAAATGATTTTAATATTAAAGTATAATAAAAAATTAAAAAGTGATTTTAATATTATCTTGTTTGAAATTTTTATTTAGAGCAAACCTTTCTGTAGCCTTTTGGAAAATCTCTAACTGAAAGCTCTACATGATTATTTTATAATTAGGAGCTCTTGAGTTTTCAAAGCACCCCACTCCATGATTCTAATTGTTGGGATTTTAGTTTTTATTTTGAACTAAATAAAGGTTTTACTCCCTTTACTTTGAAACACTGTCTTATTCTGCTTTCTTAAGCCACAGAAAACAAATCTGTCCATTTCCAAATAATATACATGTAAAATTGCAAGAAAATGTCATTTCAACCATCTTTGGATGAGTTTGTTCAACTAGGCAGAAATACATCTAACCCTGTCCTCATCATCCCTTATTTCTTCAGTTTATTTTCTGGATAATGTGAGGGTCTGTGAAATAACTCGCCAAAAGTAAACATACATTATGGAGACAAAATGCCTTCTCAGAAATCAGAGCTAAATATTTATGGTATTACCATAACCTTCTAGCTAATAACATAATTACAAATTAAAATGAGGTTAATTTGGCTTACTTATTTTTAGAAACACATGTTGTATCCGCATAATAGTTTCAATTCATTGTTGTGTTTTAATTATATTTCAACGACCTTGTGACAACAGTTCTGAGATTGCACAGTAAAATTGTGGCTATATAAATGGTGATGAAATCCATTTAAA
>NW_012116154.1:10237419-10248063 GCF_000951035.1 Colobus angolensis palliatus | reverse complement strand
GTGTAGACCAGGATGGTCTCGATTTCCTGACCTCGTGATCCACCCGTCTCGGCCTCCCAAAGTGCTGGGATTACAGGCTTGAGCCACCGCGCCCGGCCACTCATTCTCTTCTGTTTTTACAATTTAGTTTGTATTTCTTTCTTTTTCTTTTCTTTTTTTTCTCTTTTTTGTTTGTTTGTTTGAGATGGAGTTTCGCTCATTGCCTAGGTTGGAGTGCAATGGCGCAATCTCAGCTCACAGTAACCTCCACCTACAAGGTTCAAGCGATTCTCCTGTCTCAGCCTCCCCAGTAGCAGGGATTACAGACTTGCGCCACCATGTCCGGCTAATTTTGTATTTTTTGTAAAGACAGGGTTTCTCTATGTTGTTCAGGCTGGTCTCGAACTCTCTGCCTCAGGTGATCCACCCGCCTCAGCCTCCCAAAGTGCTGGGATTACAGGCGTAAGCCACCACACCCAGCCCTAGTTTCTAGTTTTCAGTTCCAATTTGAAGACCGATATTTGTCAAATGGGATTTGAGTGAATTTGCTGTTGCTTTGGGAAGGAGAATGGAAACATTTCATTTGGTAGGGAGCTCGTTATCTCCTTTCCTCTCTCACTAGGAAGAAGAACAAAAGAAGATTTGGTGATAGGGACTTGACTGGCCCTGAAAAAGGAGTAAAAATGAAACTCATTTGCCAGTCCAATATCACTAATGGAAGAAAAACAATTCACAGTCAAAAATTACATGAAAATTATAAAATCAAAAAACAATTAAAATTGTATATACCACAATAATTAGTTCTATCATCTGGCCTTATAATTTTTGGTTTTTGCAGATTGAGAATTTCAGGTATTTATAATTTATGTTTCTTGTATTTCCTATACTTTAATACTGGATTGTAGGGTCTGAGATGACAAAACTATTAACACATATATTCTTAGTATGTTTAAAGGGTCATACAGAATAAGTGTACTTTTTTTGTTTGTGTTATTTTGTGTTTGTTTTTATTTTGAAGTAGGGGTGTAATTAATTTGTACCAATTACTAAAATTTTTGCTTGATTTTTTTTCACTACAGAAGTATATTCAAAAATTTAACTTTTCTAATATATCTGTTCTCTTGCTTTGCTTTCAAATAGGACACAACTACTATTTTACAGAAATATATGTTAGAATTAAAATATTTCTAAAATATTTTTTCTCCCTATTCCATTACTCAGTTACCAATACATTTGCATGAGTTCATATTACATTATGTTAATCAGACACCTAATATTTGTTAAAACTTAGATATATTTCATATTGGTGGTGCTTATTACAAGATTATTGTACTGAAATAGTACTTAATGTAGTGTGTTTGATAGGTATTTCCATTGTTGAAAAATCTGATTCTCTTATACTTTATGAAGCAAAAAAATAGGCAAATTTATTTAATTCAACAATATTTGTGGAGCATTTACTCTCTGGATGGGACTGTATTAGACATTATTGGGGATATTTAGCTCAACAAGAAATAATTTGTGCTCCTTTTCCTCAAAGAATTTACTATGACCAGGAAAAACATGTCTGACAAAGGTTTTTTGTTAAGTTCCTACACTGACAATCAGCCATCATACGTAGTTCAGAACAACCACGGATATCTTTTGAGTGATATTTCCTCATCACTCGAAGCTTACTTGCATGCTGATCTTTCTTTCTGAAACACATTGCCTCATTTTACATATTGAATCATTCATGTATTTCCCTCAAGGAAGCCTTCCAATCCTTCTGTAACTAGGTTAATATCTCTTGATATATATGTTTTCATAGCACTTATTACTGATTGTGTTTTCTGCAACTGAGTTATTTGTGTTTGTTTAGTGTTGGCCTTTCCTACTAGTGTGTATGCTACCAGAGGGCAAAACCCATTCTTATCTAACTTACCTCCTTATATCCAGGATCTACTAGAATGCCTGACTCAATGATAATTACTTGAATAAAAGAAGAATGGAGTAAGACATATAATTAATGCTGTTTTTGTGAGCACTTTATTTTGAGAAAATTGAAAGTTAATGTTGAAATATATCCTTTTGCTAAATTTATTAATTGTTAAGATGTTGCCACATTTGCTTTATTTCTTTCAGTCTCACCATCTCTCTCTTCTCTCTATATGAAACTTCAGCATGTATCTGGATGAAACAACGCATCCTCGTACCAAATCATAATATACTGATCTCCTCAAATAATTTAACACTGATAAAATAACATCACATTTCCAGAATGCATATTCAAATTTTCTACATTTTTAAATTCATGATTCAATCAAGTATCACAGATGCTTTAAATTATCAAGCTATATTTATTATACTTACTATTTCTTAACAGAGAAGTAGTTTTATTTTTTTCCTTTGAAACACAACTTACTTAAAGTTTACTTTTTCTTGAAAAATATGACTTCCTGAAAACTTTTAAACTATTTTAGGTTCTCTAGTACATAAATTACCAAATGAATGAGTGACATGAAGGCAAAATTTACATATGTCTTTATTTATCCTACCCAAGTAGGAATATTTTCAATCTAAGTTTTTAGAAAGTCATTTCTAATGGTATAGCATATCGATATTAAAAGATGATTTCAGAAAACAGGAATTTCAATGTTGACCGAACATTTACATAGTCCTGAAGAACAGATTAGAAAGATTTCCAGACCTTAATTTTCTTTTTGAAATACCTTCTTGAATCTAAGTGTACCCTTAGGGCCTTATAGAAAGTGAAAAAAAAAAAAAAAAAAGCCTGCCAATAAAAGCATACAATATAAAAAAGTATCAATTTTTTTTATTTTTTCATTTTCAATATTATGGTGTTTGCTAAGGGAAATCAATGCAGAAGAGAGATATAACAGTTACTGTCCAAATAACTTATGCTATTTTAACTCAGCACCACCTTTTTAATAGCTACAAGAATAAAGATTGTTACATTGAAGGAGTATTTGTAAGAAATGAGAATAGATGTTTCCATCTGGGCCCATTTCACATTCACTGTGAACAGTTGGATATTATTGAACATGCTTTGCCCTTTACTAGTAAATCCTGTAGGTAATCTTATTAAGAACCAGTGGAAAGGGAGTTATATAGAAATCAGAAGTCAGCTAGTTAGTTCTGCAGTAGAGGGTTCAAAGGGGTTTTAATTCTCGTTAAATGCTTTTTCTCTTCTTGTTTATGGAAGTTATCTCATTTAATTAATTATATTTCAAACATTTAAAAATGTAACCACATGATTTTACACATTATAGTTCTCCCACATGAACACATCCATAAAGTCAGTTTTGTCAAATACAGAACAGTTTTCTTACAATGTAATTTAGATAATATTAAGGCGTTTGAAGATTCTTTGAAGAACATAGACCAGTTCTTTAAAATCATTTCCCTATTCCTCTTGAGTAACTCTAATAAAGGATCAAGGAGAACTGAGTCCATAGATTCCCAATAAGTGTCAGATTTTCTTAAAATATCATATCTGAAAGACAAGGCTATTCTGCTTTTGTCACCAAGTAAGTTATGTTGAATTTCTGACTCTTAGAAAATAACAAGTTGTGGGTTCTATTTTGTTATAGACTCTGACATCGGTCATCATTGTGACATACACTCATTACTTATTTAACTTTTTCTGACTTTGGTTATAATGCTAGGACTAGGCAAGAATGATTCTATAAGATCTAATATTAGATTGAGTCACTCTTTTGCTTATGACTCTTAAAAGCTTCCGCATTTAATTCAAATAAAATAAAATACTCTTTTTTTTTTTTCACTTTTTGAGATGGACTCTTACTCTGTCACCCAGGCTGGAGTGCAATGGCACAATCTCAGCTCACTGCACCTTCTGCCTCCTAGGTTTTAGCAATTCTCCTGCCTCAGCCTCCTATAATCCTATAGGCATGCGACACCTCATCCAGCTAATTTTTGTATTTTCAGTGGAGATGGGGTTTAACCATGTTGGCCAGGCTGGTCTCAAACTCCTGAGCTCGTGATCTGCCTGCCTCTGCCTCCCAAAGTGCTGGGATTACAGACATGAACCACTACCCCTGACCAAAATATTCTTTAAAACAGTTCTCAGGGCCCTTTGCAATTTGTCCCTATTTATTTGTCTAAACTCTTCTCCATCTGTACTCCTTCTTGTTACTATCGTTCCTGTTTTTAGCCACCTATACTTCTCCTAAGCTTTTCCTTAAATATTACATTCTCACTGAATCCTACCTATGCAAGTATCCTTCTGTAAAGTTAGAGCCTCTGCCTCCTGCTCTCAATTTTCTCCCATAGCATTTATCATGTATATGATACAAGACCAAAAGTAAGACAAACATGAATGACTTAAGTAATTAATCTAAAAATCATTTTTACTATCTTATTTTGTAATGTGCCATACATAGTCAAGACATTGGAAAATCAGCCATTTGCTCATCAAAGAAAGTACCAAATTAAGAAACGACTATCACTTGATAAAGAAGTAAATTGACAAATTGAGCATAATATAGAAAAAATACACACTTATCAATAAGTCCAATTTAATTAAGACAATATTAGAGTGATAGTTCTGTATATGTAATGTACTTACCAAATGTATGTACACATCACAAAATGCTATGTAGATTAACCTAGAGCTAAAATGTTTAAGTAAATTGGATATAATATATTTAAATGCAAAATATTACTGAGTATTTTTGGATGAATTGCCCTTCTTAACTAAAACTAGTTATTCATATATAAAGGTTCTAATAGTTCCGCTAGTGATATGTTTTGGCTGTGTCCCCACCAAAATCTCATCTTGAATTGTAGTTCTCATAATTCCCAAGTGTTATGGGATGGATCCCATGGGAGATAATCGAATCATGGGGACAGTTTCCTCCATACTGTTCTCCTGGTAGTGAATGTCTCCTGAGATCTGATGGTTTCATAAAGGGTTTCTGCTTTTCTTGGTTCTCATTCTCTCTCTTGCCTGCTGCCAATGTAGGACCTTACATCACCCATCATGATTGTGAGGCCTCCCCAGCCACATGGAACTGTGAGTCCATTACACTTCTTTTTCTTTATAAATTACCCAGACTTGAGTATGTCTTCATCACTAGCATGGAAATGAACTAATACAATAAATTGATATCTATAGAGTAGGGTGCTGCTGTAAAGATACCTGAAAACGTGGAAGCAACTTTGGAACAGTTTGGAGGGCTCAGAAGAAGACAGGGAAGTTTGGGAAAGATTGGAACTTCCTAGAAAGTTGTCAAATGGCTTTGATTAAAATGCTGATAATGATATGGACAGTAAAATCCAGGCTGAGATGGAGATGAGTAACTTGTTGGGAACCAGAGCAAAGGTGACTCTTACTATGTTTTAACAAAGAGACTGGCAGCATTTTGCCCATGCCCTAGAGATTTGTGGAACTTTCAACTTGAAGGGGACGATTTAGGGTATCTGGTGAAAGAAATTTCTAAACAGCAAAGCATTCAAGAGGTGACGTGGATGCTGTTAAAAGCATTCAGTTTTATAATCCAAACAGAGCATAAAAGTTCAGAAAATTTGCTGCCCAACAATGTGATAGAAAAAAAAAAATCTAAAGAGAAATTCAAGTCGGCTGCAGAAATTTGCATCAGTAACAAGGAGCAGAATGTTAATCCCCAAGATAATGGGGAAAATGTCTCCAGCAAGTGTCTGAGGTCTTCATGAAAGCCCCTCCCAACACAGGCCTGAAGACCTAGGAGGGAAAAATGGTTTCATGAGTGTAGCCCAGGGCCCCACTGCAATGGGCAGTCTAGAGACTAGATGCTTGTAGTTCCAGCTGCTCTAGCCATGACTAAAATGGGCCAAGGTACAGCTCAGGCCATGGCTTCAGAAGGTGTAAGCCCCAATCTTTGGCAGCTTCCTGGTGGTGTTGAGTCTGTGAATGCACAGAAGTCAAGAACTGAGGTTTGGGAACCTCTGCCTAGAACTCAGTGGATGTATGGAAATACTTGGATGTCCAGGCAGAAGTTTGCTGCAGGCACCAGGCCCTCATGAAGAATGCCTGCTAGGGCAATGCAGAAGGGAAATTTGGATTTTGATCCCCTACACCGTGTCCCCACTGGTGTACTGTCTAGTGAAGCTGTGAGAAGAGGGTCACTGTCCTCCCAACCCCAGAATGGTACATCCACTGAGAGCTTGCATCGTACACCTAGAAAAGCTGTAGACACTCAGTGCCTACCCATGAAAGCAGCTGGGAGGGGAGCTTTAAACTGCAAAGCCACAAGAGCAGACCTGCCCAAGACCACAAGATCCCACCTCTTGCATTAGTATAACCTGGATGTGAGACATGGAGTCAAAATAAATCATTTTGAAGCTTTAAGATTTGATTGCCCCGCTGCATTTCAGACATGTGCAGGGTCTTTAGCCCTTTCATTTTCTTCAATTTCTCCCATTTGGAATGGTTATGTTTATCCAATGCCTGTAACTCCAATGTATCTAGAAAGTAACTAGCTTGTTTTTGTTTTTACAGGATCATAGGCAGAAGGGACTTGCCTCGACTTGGATGAGACTTTGAACTGTGGACTTTTAAATTAATGCTGAAATGAGTTAAGACTTTGGGGAAATATCAGAAAGGCATAATTGGTTTTGAAATGTGAGGACATGAGATTTGGGAGAGACAGGGGCAGAATGATATGGTTTGGCTACATCCCCAGACAAATCCTATCATAAATTATAGCTACTATAATTCCCATGTGTTATGGAAGGAACCTGTTTGGTGATAACTGAATCATGGGTTGGTTTCCCCTATACTGTTTTCATGGTAGTGAGTAAGTCTCATGAGATCTGGTGATTTCATAAGTGGTTTTTGCTTTCACTTGGCTCTCATTCCCTCTCTTGCCTGCTGCTAATGTTAGATGTGCCTTTACCCTTCTTCCATGATTGTGAGACCTCCCCAGTCACATGGAACTTTGAATCAATTAAACCTCTTTTTTCTTATAAATTACCCAGTCTCAGATATGTGTTTATCAGCAGTGTGAAATGAGACTACTACACCTAGCAAACTAATTTATAGAAAAATACACTTACAGATACATTATTTAAATGATAGTTATAAAAATGCAACTAGGCTATTGCTGCAGTTTTTTTTTTTTTTTTTTTTTTTTAAGCTCAGCAAGCAGGATAAAATGGCACCCAATGGCTTTTTCTTTCTCCCACATTTCTTGCAAGTGGGAGGAAGGGTTACATTGTTACAGGATTCCTTTGGTGCAACTTTGTTAGCCAGAAATCTCTGTGACTGCTGTGACCTCTGCCTGGAGTTTCACTCAGGCCTGCCAGGCTCACTCCACCCACTCAGCATGGCAGGGTTTGCTTGGCCCATGCCCTGGCCCAGATCCCTTGCCTGTCACAGGATCTGCACTCAGCCTGTGCCTGGACCTGGGGTGCCATGAGTGGCTTTCATGTTGGGTGCCAGCATCTAGATGAGGGGAATACAGTGGTGCCTGAAAATTCAGAGATGCCATCAACCGTGGAGCCTAAAATGGTGTTACACTTCTCGCCTCAGGAGTACTGAAGTCTGAGCCCCCAAGAAATGTTACAGCTCTCTCTTGTTCCCACCACCTCCAGCTCAGCAGATGGGGGGTGTGTCACAGCTTGCTTGTTCCTGGCACCTGTAACTTGGTGAATGAGAGTATGGTATAGCGTGTTTGGTCCTGCTGCCCACAGTTCAGCAAGTTCTGGGGTTCTTGTCCTGTGACTAAGAGGAATAAGGTACATGGACACTGGAGAGTGAGTAGGACAGTGAACAATCCTGGTGAGTGATAAAAGAAAAGCTCTCAGCAGAGAGGGGATCTGAGACTGGGTACTCCCCTGTATGAGAGGAGGCCTGAAAATGGGTAGCCATCTGTGAGACTGAGTCTGGGGATTTTACGGGCTCAGAACAAGTGGATGATTGGTCCATAGGCATGACTGGAAAAAGTACCATTTGATTGGCTAAAAGGCATTCAGGAAGTTCTCACTCTGTTTGTGGATTCCACCCGGAACTGGCAGCTCAGTTTTCAGGCTTCAGGCTTGAAAGTTGGGTTTCACTGGGGACCCATCTCTGTCTGCCTAGGAATTTGTCTGTCTTCTGCTGCTATCACTATCAAGAAAAAATTCTGTCAGGATTCCAGATTGGTCCCTGGGCATGGCTGGGATTAGAAAGAAAAGGGACTAATGTAATGATAGATAGGATCATTGCAAACTCTAAAACTAAAATTAGAAAGATGTTTTAATTTTATTTGGAAATACAGGTTTCCTCTCCCTATATATACAGTATACTAGAAATAAAGATATATCAAAAATTGTTAAAGTTTTGAGAAATGAAACTCTACATTTTTATATTATTGTTTTTGGAAAAAGTAAAGTATAATGAATTTATAAAAACATGAATATTACTGACTAATGAAAAGGCTAAAAAATTAAAAAGTTAAATTACACTTTTTGGACAAATCCAGTAATACTAAAAGTATTACACAGCCTTTAGGTATAATTAAAGGCAAGTTAAAGAAATACAGCTTTATTCACTTTCTATTTCTGCAATATTTATATATGGGAGATTCAAAAGTATCAATTAACAGAAGAATTTTGGGAATTATTATGTGTGTATGTGCAAGTATTTGAAGTTGAATTAGAGTGAGGATTCAACAAGAATATACATTTATGATTTTTTATAAGATATATGCTTTATGTTGTAAGTACACTTAAATCTAAGCCTACAGTAAAATCTAAAACTGTAAACTCAAAAATAGCTCAAGAAGCATTATGATTTGCTAAATGACAGAAAGGAGTCTCAGAGTATTGTTCAGGTTTATATTGTGAGTCCTCTTCACCTTTTTAATAGGAAAACCATCTTTTTGTCCTCTATTTTATTAAGTCACAATTAACACACATTGTGTTATTTAGCTTTCAGTAAGAACTTCTATGTTCATAATGTATTTATAGGTCAAATTACAATAGTGTACCCATGTCTGTCCATGTCTTCCCACTCACACAGAACAAAGGTTCTTGAGATATTACTTACAGTGCCTCAGGCAAGTACCTGAAACTTTATTTTACAACCTTCTCTTCCAATCCACCTTCTGTGAACAGCTATTTAAATAAGAAAATGCATGCATCCACAGGAATACATAGGAAAGACTAAATGTATAGAAAGAAAAGGAGCCTCCCTTTCTTTTACACAATGCTGCCACCAAAGACACAAAAGTGGAGGTTTTAATGCAAGAAAAATAATTAATTATGTGCAAATAGCCTAGCTTCTCCTTTGAAAACACCTCTATTGATTATTATTTTTAAGCAAGAAAACATGAATGTTTAAATGTGTGGAAATAATGACCTTACTTAGAATTTTTACGAAAAAAAAGTCTGCCAAAGCAGATGAAATTATTTGAAGACTGAAAATACAGTTATTAGATGCAATATTTGCTTAAGTTTCAAAAATTTCAGGGCACATTTGTGGAGTCTTATATTCACAATGTTACTACTAAAATTTCAAAATCACATCTTCTCCAAATATGGATTCTCATTTTTAAAATAGGTCTTCATATTGTTTATTTGACATATAATTGATTTTTTTGTGGGGGTAATTACATGTCTCTCTCTGCCTTCTCTCTTTACACACACACACATATATATATACACACACACACATATGTATACACACACACTTGTCTATATATACACATATATGCATATATGCATGTGTGTATGTATATACATATACATATACAGTATGTGTGTATATGTGTGCTTATGTGTATCAATGAAGGAAAATTTGAATATGTAAGAAATTTTTTAAAAGATCTCCAGTTCCCATCAGTTAAGAGATAAGATTAACATTTTAGTATATAAAACTATGCTCTTTTTGCTATGATATATTCATTTATACATAACAGCATACTGACAATATGTATGTGGTGATAATTTTATAATCTGATGTTTTTCATTTAATAACTGATGAACAATTTTAATAATATATCATATATAATTTTCTATATATCATTACGTGAACATGATTTTGAGTATTGTATAAAATCTTATAATTTTGGTTTTATTCACTATTGGTTGCTATTACGAATTACATTCATACTTAAAGATTTATGTAAATTCTTTAAATTTCTTCCAGTTAAGTTTTTAAAAGCAGACTGGCTGGATTAAAGTTTACATATAAAATTTAATTTTCAGCTCCCTTAACACTCTGTACAATTACAATTTAATCTCTAGCACAGGGTGATGCCTATTTTCCCATAATTAATATTTTATGAGGTAAATTATATGGTTACATTTTTGATACAATATGTTACCCTAATTAGGAAAAAAAGGCAGGCTTTCACATTTTGGCTTAAGTACTAAGCATTAAACTAGTACTATGTGAAGCCAGTTCATTCACTGAAGCAAGCAATCTGTTTTCTCTCCTCTCTCCATCTTTTTTTTTCCTCATCATCATTCCTCTCCTGCTCCTGTACACACATACTGCACACACACGGACAGTCACAAACACACAAACACACATTCATACTTATACCCAAAGGAAATATGCTTCATTCTACTCAATATTTCACTTAAAATTGATTTTATTGGAAATGGGAAAACCTTTATCTGAGAAAGCTGCAAAACTCCCTAATAATTGTTAAATAATTGGACTAAACTAAGTTACAT